>NC_142350.1:44992500-45145000 GCF_059441175.1 Urocampus carinirostris | reverse complement strand
CGTCTTCATTTTTACAGGATATACAATGCCAAAAAAACAGATTCTGATTTATTTGAACTGTTAACCAACAACTCATTATATTATCATAAAAATCGATATATGCATATACATATTTTCCCTTAACCAATAAGGTTGTAGGGGCACCATTTCCGGTGGTGCGTCTTGGGCAAATACAGGCTGGTGGCGCCCATGCCTCTATATATACATACAACATTTGGAAGTCTTTGATTTGTTACTGCTAGAGCAATGCTGAAGTCCATTTTGCCACACTGTGTTTGACCACTTAATGGCGGTAGACATAACGATATTCCCCACTTTAAAGACAAGAGGGTCAACACCAAAGTGCTTGAGCAACTTCATAAAACTTTCAACGAAATAATATAAGATCATCCGTGCGACAGTTATATCGCCACAAGGACGATCAATCGACGTCTTTGTCGATTGTCATCGCGGCAGCCATTTTGAACAACTAGCAAATGTGCTTCCTTTCCAGATAAAGACTTCAAACGATGAGTGTCTGATTGCTTTGAAGCGCGTCTTGAAAGGCGTCACCCGCTTCAGCGCCGCATCGCGTCGCTTCGCACTTCCTCCGTCGCCGTTGTTGATAAGCCTTAATTAGGTTCCGCCCCGCTAAATATCGCAGAAGGAAATGGAGTCGATAGCGGAGGAGGTGCCGCTGGGGGCCCGATTATCGGCGACCGGGACTTGAACGGCCGGTCACGGTGAAACGATACCAACATTTTGATTCTAAACAACTTATAAAGAGTAAAACAAACCAGCAAGAAAATCTGTCGAATAAACAGAAATGTCTTTTATCTACTCCTTCAAGTGACAGTGTGTAATAATTCACCACTCAAGGGCACTGTAGCCTAGAAAGTAGCCAAAGCCTGAGCAGTCCAAGAAGAAACACGATGGAAGACTCAAGGAAAAGATTTTTGGATTAATTTCAGATAGCAACAGGACATGAAAGCTGCTGTTAATCCTAGATAGCAACAACAACAAAAACGAGCGGGACGGATACATCCGGAGCCAATAACTAGAGGGGGTGAAGTTTGCTAACTTTAGTTGCTATAGGAAAAAGCCACTAAAAATGCCAGTCAAAGATTCAGTCGGATGTTGTCAACATGTCGTAACATGAGTAGCTAGAGAAGTTAACAGTGAACAATAGTGGGCAACGCCTGAATCCCAGAAATAGGTGCACTTATATGGCTCTTTTAAAGTCACTGAAAACCTCCCAAAGCGCTTTAAAATGTGCTTCACATTACCCATTCACACGCACACTCACACACCAAAAGGGAGTCAGCCATGCAAGGCGCCTACCTGCTTATTGGGGGCATTACGGATTCAATGTCTTGCCCAAGGACACTTCCACGTATAACATAGAAGAGCAGAGAATCGAACAGTAGAAACTAATAATAGAATTAATACTAATAATAATAATCGCAGCTAGTGGGAAGCCACAGCCTACAGCCTAGTGGCTAACACAAGTGGCCAGAAAAGGAATCATTAAAAAAAAAGGTAAAGGACGCTTGAATCAAAGAACTAAGTGAACTTTGCCAGCATGAGCAGCTGAGGAAGGTAGGTGACATTGAAGGACAAAGCATGGGCAAATAACAATAACAACCGCTCGCAGCAAGCCATAGCCTGCGTCCAAGTGGCTAAGATGAGTGGCTAGAAAAAGAAACAGTGGTAAAAAGTTGAGAATGCCACAATGAGCACATTTGGGGCTCAGCATTGGGCAGCCGGGGACAGGCTAGCTTCGCCAAATCTTATCCAGGCTTGCGTAGTCGTAAGAAGGCGGGCCAAAAAAAAAGTTATTTATAATTTTTTCATCTTTATCGATTAGTTTGGGAAGGATTTAAACATGAAACAAATTCCTTCTCATCATTTAGACCTAACATTAGCATTGTTAGCATCAGTGTGTGAGTTAGGCCAGAAGGAATGAGTGAGGCACTGGAGGACCAGACGATTAAATTCATCTGCTCATTAACGCCACCTAGAATTGATGACATGCGTTGGCAACGATCCGCCAGAGAAAACCAGTTGGGTAAAAGCGGATAAGGGAGGGGGAGGAATGAGCAAGGGCACAGAAAGCTAACAGGTCAGGACCAATAGACAAGAGGGAGGAACGAGGTATTCCGTAGATGAGAGAGAACAAAACTGGGAAAACTAGCCAAGGGAGGGGGAGGAACGAGCAAGGACACTGAAAGATGACAGGTCAGGACCGACAGACAAGAGAGAGGAACGAGGTTTTCCGTAGAGGAGGGAGAACAGAATAGGGAAAACTAGCCGAGGGAGGGGGGGAACAAACAAGGAGCGCAGAAAGCGAAAAACCACGACCAACGGACAAGAGATAGGAACAAGGCCTTTCGAGGAAAAGAGAACAGATTAGGGAAAACAAGCCAAGGGTGAGGGGGCTCACAAGGACATATAAAGCGAACATCTCAGGACAAACGGGCGAGAGGAACGAGACCTTTTGAAGATTAGGGAGAACAGATTAGGGAAAACTAGCCGAGGGATGCAGGGGACAAGCAAGGACACATAAAGCAAACAGGTTGGTACAAATGGCAGAGGAGAAGAACAGGGCCTGTTGGGAACAAGGGAGAACGGATTACAGAAGAAAAAAAACAGGCAGAAAGAAATTAGGAGTAACATACCTTTGTTTTCGTCTGAGTATCGGTACTGATATCAATTCTGTTCTGAAGTATCAGGACTTTTTTGTTGTATATCGGGCCAATGACAAAAAATGAAAATGTGGTTGATTCACGTTAGCATAATCAAGTCTGTGCTAATTAATACGCGCCTCGGATTTTGGCGCCTCGCTTAATCCCGCCAGAACAAAAGCGAACAAAATCTGAATGGTGCCGCTCGCTCTCTCCCGCCAAAATAAAACTTGGAGACGACGACGCCCAAGTTGCCATTTTTTGTAAAATTGCGCCATCAATACGACATTTTGCAGCTTTTGTTTTATTTCCTTCTCTAGTCGCCGTTGCCTTCAGTTGCATCAGGAAAACGGAGGGTTGACCTTTTTTTTTTAAATGGGGAGGGGCAACGAGAGTTGAATCACCCCAATAACACAAGACTTAGTTTTTATGCGTAATTACATAGTTATTACAACTTTAGAATATGTTGAAATGATGTAAGGGCGAATGCCATTTACAGGGATCGATATGGGTGCTCTATCCTAAAGTAGTTTTCCTCGCCACGATTGATGATACTAGCTTGTTTTTGGATAGAAAACAAAAATGTAAAAATAGAAATAAATGTTTTTTACATGACACCATTCAGGAGGTCTTTTTTTGCGTTTGGTGTGTTTTGCAAATGATTTTTAAAAATCCCAATAATTCCTTCAAATTACATTTTTGGTGTCTTTTTGGGTGTATTTTTGCCAACTTTACATTGTGAAAAAACCCCAAAACGCAAAATCAAAACATAAATAAAGAAAATAAGTTAAAAACGAAATAGAGATATGACTTTTTGACATGACTGCATTTTGTGGATGTTATTTTGTTTTTCACATTTTGGACCGTTTGACTTAAAAATTGCAAAAGAAACAGAGCATTTTTATGCCTTTTGAATGATGTTTACATCGTAAAACAATAATTAAAAAATGCAAACACATTAAAAATAACATAAAACAAAAAGAGATACATCTTTTTATTTTTGTTTTGTGATTTTTGCATTTTTGAACCTTTCACATTGTAAAAAAAAATGCTTTTTTTGCTTTACATTGTAAACATTTCATAGATACAAAAAAATAATATTCCCAAAAAAAAAAATATATATATATATATATATATATATATTTGCATTTATGAATGTCTTACATCATGAAATTCTGTAAAAAAATATACAACCCAAATAAAGGAAAAAAATATTGCAGACAATTCAATGTATTACCTGAGAAACATTAGCATTGTAAAACTCAATTCAACACAAACATATATTAACAAAACGTATTTCCCAATTGTATTCAACAAATTTCATGCAGTTTTAAGGGACAATGTGACAGTAATTTTATTATATTATATTGAAATGTATTTATTGAACACTCAAATACATTTCATCCATTCATTATCTGCACCGCTTATCCTCACTAGGGTCACGGGGGTGCTGGAGCCCATCCCAGCCATCTTGGGGCAGTGGGCAGGGGACACCCTGAACTGGTTGCCAGCCAATTGCAGGGAACACAGACACATACAGCCATTCACACCTAAGGACAATCTGAACCAGCCAATTAACCTGAAATGCATCAAAACCCACACAAGCACAAGGAGAACATGCAAACTCCACACAGGAAGGTTCTATCTTATGACCTCATAACTCTGCCGCGGACGCGCTAACCACTGATTCACCGTGCTACCTCGGAAATACAATAATTTACCAAATTTACAACAACATCAAAAATCAAAATAATTTCATGCATCTTTAAGGAAAAATATTATGGCAAGATTTCAATATACAGTGTATTTGTTGAAAATTCCTACACTTTCTTAACCCAGCTCAATTGAATGAATACATTTACATTCACAGTATGTATTCACAACATATATTTACAGATTAAATGAATATAAATATTATTTATTTTGAAATTTCTGCAGTTTATTTTCTTCAATTTGCATTCTATTGTCATCTTGACCCACCAGCCCAATGGAATCCTGATTGCGCAATAAATAACGTTATGAATCGAGTTTTATTTAGAAGTCGTGCATTATTTAAAAGAGACGGGATGATTTTCAGTTCACCCGCTTATTTCTTTTGTTTTTTTGTTTTTTCAAACGCTCTTAAAAGTCTTGACAGGCGTTACCGATTCCGACAAGCGCTAGCGTCTTTTTTGTTTGTCAACACAAAATCGTTTTAGCCGTCTGTCAGCTTTATTGTGCGAAATTCTCTTCGGAGAATTTGTTTTCACGTTTTCTGGATTCTTTTTCGAGTCAATCGTGCAATCGATTTTTGAATGGGAGTCATCAGAATGGTTCTTGGCAAAAAATGGTATTGATACCAAGAAGTTATGAATGGAAGTGTTGCTTAGATTTAATGGAAGATTTTGTGCAAATTATGGTCTGTAATTTCATTTATTTTGATGGTTTTTCCTCCTGCTATCATGTGATATAATTTTTTTGTAAAATAAAAAAATAGAAAAAGGATGGAAATACATTTACTAGCTAATCAATTAGTCGTTTAATTAAACCAGAGTTGCTTGTAATGAAGCCCCGATTAATCTATCCCGACCAAAGGAGTCAGAATCATTTGGTAATTGGTTCCACTACTGGTCCAAAACCTGCATCAAAAAAAATAACATCACCGTCGCAACCCCGTACTCATTCCGATGCATAACTGTAGTACCTGATTTTCACCAGTAGATGGTACGTATTGCGTTGCTCGCAAAAATCTTACGTTAAACAATTTTTCCAATCGACAATACTTATAATACAGCCACAAATATGGCGTTCTCGATCCAGCTGAAGGTGCTAACCATGCAAACATTTTACATTGATCGACTCAATCAACCTAGTTTACAGCCTACAAAAAAAAATAATTCCATTATGTCCAGCAGAGGGTGCTAGTACGACAAAATATTTCGTCAAACTATTTCCAATCAATTAAATCAACTCAGAATACAGCCACGAAAAATGCTATCCCCATCTCGATCATAGGGTACTAATTATACAAAAATATAGTGTCAAACAATTTTCCATATTGACTTAGAATATGACCCAGAGTTTGTACCTCTTTTTCATAGCCAAATTCAAGCACTTTTCAAGCATTTTCAATGTCTGGTTTTTAATTTTACTAGAAAGAAATTTTAATGGGAATCAAAAGAACGTTTTTTTTTGTTGTCGACTTTGATGACTAAAATAAAGTCGCTATCTTGCTGCTAGCACACACATTGTGCTATTTCGGGACGATCTTTTTGTTTCAATGGGCTGCTATAAAGGGCGGCGCAGTGGTTAGCGCATGTGCGGCACAGTTCATGTCTTGGGAACCTCCTGCGTGGGTTCAAATCCAGCTCCAGACTTCCTGTGCGGAGTTTGTATGTTCTCCCCGTGATTGCATGCATGTCTTTGGAATGTGGGAGGAAACCGGAGTGCCCGGAGGAAACCAACGCAAGCACGGGGAGAACATACAAACTCCGCACAGAAAGTCTGGAGCTGGATTTGAACCCACGACAGGTTCCCATGACATGAACTGTGCCGCACAAGCGCTAACCACTGCGCCGCCGTGCTACCCATATTGTATTATTGTTATCAATAATATATCATTAAAAAAATATCAGTAGCTGTTTGGGAGCCGAAGGAGCCGTATTTTTTCAGTGAACCAAACCAAAAGAGCCAGTTTTCTAAATAGAGCTGTACTCTTGGGTGCAACCAGTAGGAAGCGGTGTCAAATAACCCCACGACAACCAGCCACCAGAGCATTCATGTGGATGTCATTTTCAGACAATTTTTTTAAATGTTTTCTTCATTTATTGCGTGGTCTTTAGTTAGACTGCCAAGAAACATGGCAATGGCAACAATTTCAAGCATTTCGAAGCTCTTCACGTAAAATGCAAGCATTTCCCTGACCTTGAAAACACAGCATTAAAATTCAAGCGTTTTCAAAAATTTCAAGCACCCGTAACGGACCCTGATAAACACAGAAATAAAACGTTCTCAATCTCCAACAAAATATGCTAATTACCACCAAAATGTTTCCGATCGAAAAGACAGACTTAGAATAAAGCCACAAAAACAACTTACTCCATCTCCAATAGAGGGTGCTGTTAACGTTACCCAGAAAAATCTTGCGTGCAACCTATTTTCTGATCAACTCAATCGACTTAAGTAAGGCAACAAAAACAACTTTCTCCATCTCCAGCAAAAGGCGCTAATGACCACAAAACCTTTGCGTTGCAGATGATCGATTTTGAGTATGAACCCAAACAGTGTGTTCTTGATCTCCAGCAGAGGGTACCATTGCTCCCAAAATATTGCCTCAAATCATTTTTCTGTCTGACGCGATTGACATGGAATACAGCTACACAAAAAGGACGATAATCACGATCGCCAGCAGAAGGTAATTCATTACGACCCCAAAAGTGTTGTTTATCCAATCGACTTGGAATACCGGCAGCACGGCGGCGCAGTGGTTAGCGCGTGTGCGGCATAGTTCTAAAGGTCGTGGGAACCTCCTGAGTGGGTTCAAATCCAGCTCCTGGCCTTACTGTGCAGAGTTTGCATGTTCTCCCCGTGCTTGCGTGGGTTTCCTCCGGGCACTCCGGTTTCCTCCCACATTCCAAAGACATGCATTTCAGGTTAATTGGCCGGTCCAAATTGTCCCTAGGTGCGAATGAGCGAGTGAGTTGTCTGTCCCCGTGTGCCCTGCGATTGGCTGGCAACCAGTTCAGGGTGTCCCCTGCCCGCTGATTGCTGGGATGGGCTCCAGCACCCCCGCGACCCTACTGAGGATAAGCTGATGAGATGAGATGAGACTTGGAATACCATACGGCCATAAATAAATGATTGTTTTCGAGTGCTAAAACCACAAACCTTTTCACGTGGCAAAATTTTCTGACGAAGTTTATCGCAGCCACAGAAAAAAAAAAAGATGTTCTCGATCTTCGGAGCACCGCAAACCGAAAAACGAGACTGCGGGCCTGTTTTGTGATGCTCTTAAAAAGGCGGTCCCTCGGCATGAATATGCAAATGAGGATTTAGTCGGCGAGATGAGAGAGTTGAAGTAGAGATTTTTTTGTCTCCGAGCTTCTTTTTCGGAAAAGAGGTTAGCCTCAGCGACGCCGATGCTGCCGGCGACGGGTCAGAGAGTAATTACACAATCGTAAGCCAGTGGACAAAAAACACAATCTCACCTTCTTTAGATCTACTGTCGCCGTGTTTTTTTTCCCCCTCGTAGACTCAGGAAACATCGAAAGAAAGGACGTACATTTTTCTATTTACCGTAAAATGTACAAAAACGCCACAATACTGTAATTATAGAAAACTAGTCATGGTTGCCAATGAACAATTGTCAGAGTGACACATCTCCATTGAGGACCATTAAGGAGAAGGTTTCTTTAGACTGGGTTGAAAGCCGAATGTGGAGAGTCTTCAGTGTTAGCTTGTAGCTAGGAAAGACCTTTTTTTAGCAATTACGGAAAAATCTATTTGTTTATATTATTTCACAAGATAGGGAAAGTAGTAATGTTTGGGAAGAAATTATTGTCACAGTGATATGTTTTGATGGGAGAGGAGCTACTGTATGTCCAGCCTGGTTCGTAAGCAGAATATAGAGTCTTTAAAGGGACAGTGTGTAACATTTAGTGACTCCTGGTGGTTCGAAAAAATTTGATTCTGTAAAAAACATTGATTTGAATTCTAGGTAAAAAAAAAAATCCTTATCATAGCGATGTTATTTTGTTTAAAAAGTCACAGGTGGAGAAAAGTTTATTTTACATGTGGAATCCATACCTAGTAGTCTGCCATATTTGTCTGGCACCTGTCTGTTTGCTGTGGCAAAATGGTTAGCACGTCCGCAGCACAGTTCTGAGGTCATGAGATCGAATCTCCTGTGCGGAGTTTGCATGTTCTACCCGTGCTTGCATTGGTTTCCTCCGGGTACTCTGGTTTCCCCCCCCACATTCTTAAAGATAGGTTAATTGGCCGGTTCAAATTGTCTCTAGGTGTGAATGAGCGAGTGAGTTGTCTGTTTCTGTGTGTCCTGTGACTGGCTGGCAACCAGTCCACTGCCTGAAGACAGCTGGGATGGGCTCCAGCACCCCCGCGACCCTACTGAGGTGCAGATAATGGATGGATGGATGGACAGACAACAGTGCCATCTAGTGGTCAAATATTGCACACTGGGGCTTTACGTTACCTTTTGGCTAAGAAAGATATTTCTAAATTTATTTGAAGTATCATTTAATGTTTTTTTTAACAATTATTTACTGAGTGACATATCTTGTTTATAGAGGAGCTATGTGTGGCCTGAGTTTTTATACGTCACATGTAGCCTGGAAATATTTTCTTAATACATCGAGGTTACACTTATTATTTTTACCTATTATTTTACTTAAAAGAAAATTGTTTTTTATTGACAGATGTAGATTTTTTCCCCTCTAATGTGGTAGCCATAGTTAGCGAAAAATCGTAGCCAATATTCTTAGTTCAACTCATAAAAGTGCTAACTCGGTTTACAGCGTTCATTTAAAAAAATATAAATAATATAAATGTAACTTTTTAAACATGTTCTGATTAGTTTTTCTTTCAATCACAAGCCATTTATTAGCTCTTGCTGAAGGTATGTCATGTGGTTGCCATCGTTAGCAATCCAATAATAGTATTCTTATTAGTCCGTCTCATGTTTGTAGCACATTTTTATTCCACTTTATCTTAACATTGGCATCATTTTATGTGATAAACGTGCTCATATTATTTCTCCCGATCGCTAGCCGTTCATTAGCGTTAACACGGCATCGCTATCTTGCAATTTCCTGCCTTGTTAACTTGTGCGGCGACACTCTTCGCATGCATTCGCCTCGAAATCCGTGACCTCGGCTCATTTACATGCATTGCCCCCCCTCCTGGGTCCTCGCCTCGACCCCCCAATGCGAAAATACCCCCTCCTCAACGGCCCCTTAACTCATTTCCATGCCGACCTTCAGCATCAGCGAACCCCTTGTCCCTGCCCTCTAGGTGAAATACCGTAATTTCTGGACTATGATGCGCATCCCAAAAAAAACAACAACAAATTGGCCAGATATTTTAAACTGGGCCTAATAACCTGCCTTAGGGCCCGGTCACACAGCCGTTTGCGTCTGTATCGCGGCTGAATCACGAGCAGAAATTTCTGCCCGTGAAGCAGACGCCGTTGGACGCTTTGAGATCGCGATACAGACGAGATACAGCCGTGCTTTACACGCGGCAAGAAATTCACACGCGGTTGGCCGCGCGAAAAAGTTTTGCGCTGCTCAAAACTTTAGACCACGGGTAACCGCAGGCGGCACACGTGGTACACACGCGCATATGACGTGGTACAGACGTGGAACGACGTGCTACGGCCGCAGCCAGGGCGTGGTTACACGCGGGTAGGACGCGGAATTTTAGCGGGTAATCACGGGTGGAGCACGGTCATAGTACATTTGTTCTGCGCCTGTATCGCGGCGTTATCACATGAATTAGCGTGTTACGCGTGTGACGGTCAAACGCCTTTCTCCGCGTATATACAGCGCGATTTGCCGAGCACACGTCAGTTGTGCTCGAGACGTCAAGGGGTGAACATGGATCCCCGTCACCGTAGTGACCTCGTCTTAATCCATTTTTGTTTCTTGACATTTCTTTTCATTTCATAACAAGATAACGAAATAAAAATGAAAAACGATTACAATAATAACATATTGGCTTCTTCTTCGGTGCCATAGCTTGAAATCTTGATCTTCACGGGACTGTGTCTTGAGCGGTTATGATTTCTACAGCCCGGCTCGGCAGCTTTTATACCCGTGGTCCACACGCGGAAAGGACGTCGAACTGACGCGATGAGGAAGCTGAACAGTCGCCGGCGTCTGTTTTGCGGGCATACCACGGATGAACAGCGGGTTGGCCAATTTTGCGCATTTTCTACCGCGGGCAACCACGGGCAAAAAAAAAAAAAAAAAAAATCGCAAAATTTTACCCGCGATACAGACGCAAAAGGCTGTGTGACCGGGCCCTTGTATATCAAAGAATTAATGGATAAAATTTGAAATGCAAAAAGTGATTAAGGTTTTACAGTGTTATTGTGCAATAATTGATCCTTCTCAGAATCTTATATGCGATGGGAATCGAAACTAGGTGGGTGGTGGTGAGAGTGCAGACACGTTAACACTGGACCACAAGTGGTCCAAATGACATCTGAATTAATTAATTATCGCATAATTAAGGCTGCAACGAACGATTATTTCAAAAATCGAGGAAAAGTTCGATTATTTGTTTTTGATTAATCACTGAATTGGACTTGAAACATTTTTAATTTTCAATTGAAGCTTTAGACAACGTATAGAGCACAGTAAAACATAATAATGTATAAAATAAAACACTAAAATCGAAGTGTTTTTCAAATTGCTTAACAATAAAGAAAAATACATACAAATGAATGCGATTCACCTGCAAATATTATTATAAAAATGGTTTTGAGGCGCCTTCTGCCGGACCAAGGTGCCATTACAAGCACCTCCCAACAACTAGACTAATTTGCACTGGAATAACGTGCTGAATGGCATATAAATTGTGCAACACAACAAATCTATAAAAAAAGAGTTATTAGGGCGGCATTAGCTCAGGAGGTAGAGCACTCGTCTTGGGATCAAGAGGCCGCGGGTTATATGTCGAAGACACTAAATCCCTGATAAGCGGGTAGGCCTTGCATGGCTGACTCCCGATTGGTGTGTGAGTGTGTGTGTGAATGAGTAAGTGTGAAGCACATTGTAAAGCGCTTTTGGAGGTCCTCATTGACTTGAAAAGCACGGTATAAATGCAGACCATTAACCTTTTTATTGATCGATTTTAACAAATGTTAGCAATTCGTTGTTGCAGCCCTACTCAGCTTTACACTATTTTTAGGCATGGGGCCCAGGGCACTGATTTGCACAGTCAATTATCTCCACTTTTTTCATCAATAGTTGTTAGATAATGTCTTTCAACAAAATCCTATGCAAGCTCTTTTTCGAAGGTATACATAATAAACCAAGAGATTATTGACGCGCAGGTGAACAAGTGGAGAAACTGTTTAACATATCAGAATGCACTATGCAAATGTGTTGTGGCAGCGTTGTGGCGCAATGAGTACTAATAGTATGATAATGATATAAGCTCAAATACGTTATTTGAACCAAAGAGGGTGTAGTGGGATTGCGTCGCTCTCATCGCCACAACTCGGGTTCAATTCCCATTGCATATAATTGTGCGATTTGGTTGATGCAGAGGTCGGCAACCCAAAATGTTGAAACCAAAAAAAAAAAAAAAAATTAACAAGTGAACTAAAAGTTTCATATAAGCCTTGTTATGAATGTGTGTGTCTATATTATGCAAGATTAGCCTACTATTAATCTGACTAAATTGAATGTGGCGCTTCCTGGAGAATGATGCACCACAAGATCATTCTATTGGAGGATACCTTCTCAAGTTTAACGTCATTACAGTATTGTGAATTTGAATTTCTTTTGGTGGCCATGGAAGTCTGGGAGGTCCCTGGTTCGCGCCTCGGCCGAGTCATACCTAAGACGTACATTACTACCTATTGCCACCCTGCTTGGCACTCAGCAATAGGGGTTTGATATTGGGGGGTTTGGTCACCTAATGACTCACAACGAAAGATGTTGTGACACATTGGTTGGGTAGGATATATGTCGCATCATTTACTGCACACAGTCTTAAGTGTGTGTTTGTGGGAGCCGACACCTGACTAATCAGGGATGAGGGGAGGAAAAAGAAGACGTTTTATTTTTTGATGTTTTGATTTTGAATATTAAAATAAAAAAGTTTGATTTTTGTGCAAATGTCAAACAAATTATCAACACAGCATCATCTGCCTTTTTCCCTCTTACCACTAAAAGCGCCCATCTTTGGGTCTGAGCAAAAAAGCAAATAATATCCACAAGTGTTATTCAAAACATATACTGACAAAAATCTGCGACTTTGTTATTAATAAGTGCTTATGAAAGCATTGTGGTCTTACCCATTTAATGTGACTTCTGTGTTGAAATTAGGAGTGCTGCGCTAAATTGTGACGCTTCCATTTTAAAAGAGGCTAAGTTTGGGCACTGCTCGGCTCAAACAGGAAAGACGGGAGAGAGGATACAAGCGAAGGAGCTGAATTCCCTCTCATCTCATGTCAAGTCAAGTCATGTTTATTTGTGACGCCCTTAATCACAAAGAGTCTCAAAGGGCTGCACAGACCACAGATGATTGCAAACCACAGACTGTTATTGCACCATCCCCTGATCTAAAACCTACATGAGGGAAAAGAAAATCTCAAAAACCTCAACATGAGTAAAATAAAGAAAGTAGGTTGCAGATCAAATCTAAGTGGGCAAAGCATTCCACAGCACCGAAGGCCCGAATGGAGAACACTCTCGAACCAGCGGATCTCTTCTTGGCTCTTGGGATCACTAGTAGACCAGCATTTTCAGCGCGAAGGCTCCGAAATGCAACATATAAATGAAATGAAATGAAATGATCTGCATTTATATAGTGCTTTTCAAGGCAATGACTTCCCAAAGCGCTTTACAATTTGCTCCACATTTCCCAATAGCGGCCCTGCAGCCATGTAAGGCGCTAACCTGCTTATTGGGGGTTTTAGGGGTTCAGTGTCTTACCCAAGGACACTTCGACATGTAACACGGGCGAGACGGGATTCGAACATAGGTGGAAATTAAATCTAAAAGATATGAGGCAACATGTGCATGCATAATTTTGTATAATACCAATACAACCTTAAACTCACAGTTTAAGCTAACACGGAGCCAATGCATGTTTGCTAAAATCGGGGTCATGTGATCAAACTTTCTTGTCTTAGTTAAAAGCCTCGCTACAGCATTCTGCATATTTACATTTTTTCAGCATTAAAAAATTTTAGTTTTTGTCATGTTTGTCCCTCCACAGAAACCATAATAAAACAAAATTAATTTCCCTCCTCCATTTTATTTTTTCAACTTGTAAACCTTTTTAGAAAAGTGCAAAGGAGAGATTCCACAGCGCTTAAGAGCCAAATGCAGCTCCTGAGCCACAGGTTGCCAACCCGGATTAGTGGCAGATTTTAATGCATTGCATCCATATGTACACGTAACCACTGAGGCTCTTACTGCAGTCTCAATTTTAGGAGCCTTATAATCCAATGCGCCTTATGTATGTAAATGATATGACCAATAAGTATTTTGAGGGCTGCGCCATGTAGTGTGGCAAATACGGTAGGTTTCATCACCTTCACGTTCTGAGTGGTGGTGGGGGAGGGGCTAAAAAACCCTTTCTTCAGGATGATTGATAAGCCACGCCCACTGGCTCTTCATCTTCATCATCATTGGAGACAAACACTTGTCCGTCCCGGTGTGACGGACAAAATTCAATAAGCCAAGCACCAGCTAGCTCAAACGATGTTACATTTCGCAGAGCGCCCGAGCCGCGAGCGCTCAGGCGTGTACGAGGAGGGGCCGCCACGTTTGCTTTTATCAACGAGAACATGCTACCTCACCGACACCATAAATAAAACAAAGCGGGTGTCAAAAAATCCCCCATTTGCAATTGTATATCCCCGCCCAGTCCCTGATATGCCCCGCCCACGGAGTTATATCCAATGTGGGATTGGAGATGACCTAATCGATCATTTACACATACCCCACCCATTTCCTTTGAAGCCCCGCCCCCACTTTTGGTTTTGGTGTAAAAATTTGCATTTATTTGCATTTTTACCTTTCTTTTTTCTTTTCGCTGTTTTTTTACAATGTTATTTTTTTTCCTTTCTCTTCCCCTAAAAAATAATTATCATCCTTTTTTTTAAAGAAAACAAATCTTTTTTATACTTAAAATAAGCAAAATTATTTTATCCAGTGGCTGGTAGAGCCTTGTTCTTATTAAAAATATATTTTCCGCCTAAGGGGGAAGATTTATTTTCAAAACTACATTTCAATAATAATTTTCTGCTTCTAAGACGTTTTGTGTTGTTTTTATAAAAAAAGTGTTGTTTTTTTAATATTATTTCATATTTTTTCTCTTTCACTTTTGTGCATCTTTTTCCTTCTCTTTTTATTCACTTCCAGCCTCCTTAGTTTGCATTCTCCCCTCTTGTTTTTAACACTCGTTTTTGGTTGCGCGACTCGATACAGTGACATCTAGCGGTCAATTAATACACATAGTCCCTTTAACCAATCGGTGCCTTTTTTTTCTTCTCTTTTACAAGCTCTTAGTAATTACCCCCCATTTGTTTGTTCAGCCACATGCAGACAAGTCATTAGAATGATTAACCGCTCCCTGCAGCTCTTTGCAAAGACCCCCTCCGACCCCCCAACACACTTCAAATTACATGAACATACAGCATCCCCCCCACCCCCTTAAAGTACTGTCAAGTCCATAAATATCGGCACATTATCCTTTTTGACACTCACATTGGGTCCCTCAGCTGAGGTATTCTACACAACGAATAAAGACAATTATAAAGCTAGAAGCTCGTATACAGAGATATATGTTACCTCATTTAATGCCAGACTTTCCTGTTGAATGGGAAAAGCCCATTTTGTCTATGTTTGCAAGTCTCATCACATTGCTTCAGTATGCCTTCTGGCTGCGTGGGGACGCCTATATCAGTATTTCCCAACCTTATTTTCAGTGAAAAACCTCATTTGTTTAAAACATAATTCCCTGCATCAGATTTGAGTATAAAGCTAATGATCATGTTGTCTGAATTGACTGCATAAAGTTTTTCTCATCATTCGCGGTCATTGTTGGTATATTTTTGCTGGCGCTATTGAATTTACTCTATTTTCAATCGGTTTTTCAAGTTTTTTTATGTATGTTTTTTCTAGATTTTCTACCTGTGCCTAAAATTAGCACAACTGTCAGTCGAACATTATTTTACTATGTTCTAACTGTTTATTTATTTAAATATTAATTAAAATCAACGTACTTTTATGCAAGATTTTGTCACAAGCCAGAAACGGAGACAGGACCCAATAGTGTTCGTTTTTACTCAGTTTTATTGCGAAAGAGAGCAGCGCTTGCATCCACGATCCGATGATCGTCGGACACGGGTAGCTGATGGCAGGAACGCGGAAGTTGCACTTCCGTGTCAAGCGAGGATAGTCGAAGACGGCAGGAAAGCTGGTCGATAGTCGGGACGGGGTGCAATGGCGGTACCGAGTCCAGAAAAAAGGTCGGCAACAAGTATCAGGCAGGAAACAGGGCAAAACAGGTCGATGGCCGGGACGGAAGAGCAGGGCAGAAACGGGTACAGAAACAGGGCGACAACAGGTGTCAGGCATGAGAAAAGAGGGCAGGAGATAGTCGGAAGGTACAGAGCTTGCTTAGCTGAAAGCGTAGGTTCGCAGGATGCCGGGGGTTTGAAAAGAGTCAGGGAACCAATCAGCGACCAGGGCTGTTGGCGCCAACGGGGCATTCGCAGTTGCCCCGAATCAGCAATCATGACAGATTATTTCTTTAATTGATATATAACATGTTTTTTTTGCAGAGCAATCTTAAACGGCTTCATCAAAAAAAAACAATTTATTAAACATAGTGTACTACTTCATGAGCAGATAATTAGTATATAAAATGAAAAATATATTCAGAATTTGCTACCACCCTTCTAATATGAATGAATGTTAGTTACCTGGCTGATCACTAAAGAAAGAAAAATTTCATGCAAATGTAAGATTGGGCAATTTCTTGCAGCAAACTAGAAAAGGTCTCACGGCAGACTGTTTGGAAAGCACTGTCCTACACATACTCATTCTTCTGAAAAGTGGGGGCTGCCTCGATATGTGAACAAATTTCTGATCAAAGCCAATACTGCAATCTAATGGTGATTTATCATACTGGAATCATTCCCGTAGGCTTGATACTTCATGATTATCAGCGCCAAACACTTCATAATAGCTTTTTTTTTTTTTTATGAAACAAAAATCACACATTTTTACATTTTGGCACCCAGGAACAATGCTTCTGAAAATGTCTTTATATATTATGTTATGGAATTAGTTTATTTTGCTTTTGGCTAAGGTTTTTATGATTGTTTGGGGGTTTTCTTTTTATTTTTGGGGATATTTTTTATGATTTCATTTAGTGAGTTGTATTTGCTATTTAGTTTTATTTTGGGTGTTTGAATTTGCTATTTTAGGGGTAAATTTTGTGGTCTTGTTTTTCTGTTTTCGTCTTTTGTGCCGTTTCATTTTTCCTTGTTTTATTTTGGAGTGTTTTGATTTTGTATTTTGTTTTGTTTATGTGATTGCCGTTTTTTATGGGTGTTTTTGCCATAGGCTTTTTCCTTTTATTAGTGTATTTAATTCCTGTCTTTAGTGCTTTTTGGTTTGTATTTTATCATTGGGGAGACAATTCTTTTGGTCGTATTTTTGCGTGTTTTAACTTGCTACTTTGTTTTGATTTGCAAGTTTTAATTAGCGAGTGTGAATATTTTTTGGGATCTTTGTTTTGTCTTTTGTGGTTTTCTATTTGCCTCGTTTCATTTCGGAGTGTTTTGATTTGTCATTTCATTTCGCTTAATATGTTTGTAGTTGCCTTTTTATTTTGGCTGTTTATAAATGAGCCGTTTTTCCCTCCCTTTTTAACCTCAATTTTCCGTCTTCGATGAGTTCATTATTTTAGCACGAGTGGCACTCAAGAGCTAGCGCGCAATTTGACATGAACAAAATACTCGAAGGAAAAAAAAACACAACAAATTAGAGCTAAACTCCAACTGTGACCTCCTTGTAATCTCTCAAGCGAGAAAGCGCAAAATAATTACGGGAAATTGTTATTACGGATAGACTCCCTTTGCCGCCGCTAGCGCTTTTTTTGACGCTTCATAAATAGGGCCGATAAATATTTTGTTATCTCCCTCACCTGATTCTCTCTGCCTGCTTTTAATTAAGATTCTTTATGCTGCAGCTCACTTGCTAGCGTATCGCTCCATCTCGCATTTCTGCATTGAGTGCCCACCTTCGTATTGTTGCGAAAAACACCCACAGACCCCCTCGAAAAGCATTAACGGACGAAAAAAGCTCAACAAAAAAAATGAAAAACGTCCCTTGTCTGGTTTATTAGTTGAGAGCTTATTTGTTTCCTTTCATTTTTTTCGGTCGGGTCCGAAAAACCTTTCAAGGTTAATTTTGTAGCCTGTTTTTCTCTACAATCAACAAGAGGGTTTTTTTTCTTTCAAAATGGCCGGAAGGTTTTAATGCAACCTCACTGAGTTTGTCTTATATTTCCTTGAAATGTATTTTTTTTTCTTCACAAATGATTTCTTTGTGTTGTTATTAGGAGTCGATATTTTTGATGTTTTCATGAAAAAGATTATGAAAAAAACGTAATTTCGCTTTAGAGGAGCTAACTTAGGTTTGTTTTACTTTTATTTATCTTTTTATTTTTTTAACACCATCTACTCTACCTTGCATTTTATTTGTGATATTTTTTATTTTTTTTTTATTTTTTTACATTGTTTGAAAAAAAAAAGTCCCAAAAATGACAGAGTGGGCGATGAATAGTCTCCAACTGTCCGACCATCCTAAACTTATGAGCGTTTTAAAACGCCGCCATGAACTAAAACCATCAAAAATGAATATAAACTCTAGACTAGAAGAATACGTTCCCATAATATTTAACAACTAATGTCCCCAAAAACTTCAGAGTGGGCAACATTTTTGCAAACCGTCCAATAGTCTTTAACTTATGAACATTTTCAATATAAAAAGATAAAAACTCTATTTTGACTTCAAGATTGTTTTTGTGGCAGTATTAGCTGCTTTAATGTGAAACAATAAAAAGTCAACCTTTAACTGTTTTTTTAAAGTAACAGAACTACAAAAATAGTATGAACAATGTCAAAATGTAATCCACAAACAGTCCAATGGTCGCCACCTTACAAGCAAAATAACTATTTTCCCCTAAAGTTTAATTTCAGGCAATATGAATTCAATCATAGGCTTTTTTTTCTTTTACATCAAAGACGTTCAACAAAAAAAATGTGCCAAAAATGACAGAGTAGGCAAAATATCTGCACCAACAGTCTTGTTGTTTGGACTTGCCAGTATTTCCAAATGTCACTCGAAAATATAAAAAACAAATAAGAACAAAAACCAACATAAAAAATCGACCAGACAAAATACATTTTTATATATAAAAGCTCTTTTGTTTCAAAAAATAAGTTCCTGAGCATTTCCGTACGCAGCCCCAAAATAAAAAAGACGAACTCGGACTTCAATACCAAGTAATAAGAAGACAACCTTTCACTTGTTTTATTTATTTTAGAAAATAAAAAAGGGGAAAAGTAGCAAAAAAACACACACAAATGTTTGGACCATGGCCAACCCAAATGGACAAACACCCAAACAAGTTAAGCACCTCCTCACTCAAGTCGGTCATGCTTTCGTCCCTCCAGATGAAACGGGCCACAAGAAAGCGGCCATGTCACTCGGGTCAGGTGACAACACACTCTTCTGTTCAACAGCAGGCCCCGACAGCTTTCACTGGTTTACCCTTACCGCATCATAAGGGTGCCCTGCCCATCCCTTAGAACGCGTCTAAACATCCCACTATCCTTTCACAACACCTCTTCACTCATTCCTATTCCCAACAAGAGCTCTAGCTTCCACTATACTGGTATATAGACCTTTTTCTTGCAGTGCACTCATAACACCATCCATCCACGTCAATCGGGGCCTTCCTTTTGGTCTCCTTCCATTGACTTCTGCTCTGTAGATCCTCTTCAACATTCGCTCCTCATCCATCCTCTCCATGTGTCCAAACCAACCGAGTACTCTCTTATCCACACGCTTGCTCAGATCCACTACTACTCCAGTTCTGTCTCTCACAATTTCATTTCTCAATCCATCCAATCTTGTCACTCCTAACATATTCTCCAGACACTTCATCTCAAAAACATTGAATTTCCTTCTCAATGTCAGACAGGTAAAATCAATCCGCACACAGCCTAATAGTCTCCATTTAACAAGCATTTTTGTACCTAACCCGAAAATCGTATGAGCATCTCTGTACGTAACCCCAAAATAATGAAAAAAACTTTGAACTATAAGAATAATTTCCCATGATGTCAGACAAAAAAATGTCAGCCGGGAAAACAAAATCAATCCACAAACAGTTTGACCGTTTCCAACTTTCGGGTATTTCAGTACGTAGCCCGAAAATATCTTTTGACTCAAAGAATAAGTTCCCGTGACCGGATTAGCCGCCGTTAGCGGCGTTAAATCATATTTTCGCAACCACGTCGACGGATTTCCCAAGTAGGCCACCGTCGAGTCGCCCCCTTTTTCCCGATCGCCTTTTTACGGTGCCGTGACGAATCGGGGCCCGTAAAAAGAAATTCGCCGGAGGTAAATGACAAACAAGAGCGGGTCGTTTACGGGTCGGCCGTAAAAAAAGCGGCCCGCTTTTTACGACATCCAGTTTGAATCCGTACCGCCTTTTTTGTAGCACTTTTCATTTGCGCCGACGGCGACCGATCTGTTGGTGGCGCTCATTAAAAGAAAAAAAATTGAGGGAGCCGCTAATAAAGGTTTTCACGCATCAAGGTAGCCTCGTCCTGCCCCACCCCCATCGTTTTAACCTAGCCGCTCCCCCCCGTTTTCACCTTGCATGATGTCCACTTAAGCCGGGTATCGATTCCGGTCCACAATGTCCAGAATACAAATACCAACCTTGTTTTGGTAGGAGCAATTATGCAGATTTTTATTTAATTATTTATTTATTTTTTAACAATTAAAAATCCCTTTAAGTGAAAGGTTTGGGGATTTTATTTTGTAATACTTAATTTGTTTTTATATGTATTGTAAATGTTGTACAGTGTATATTTTCTCAAAGTTATTTCATCTATTAATTTAAGAAATACTTTAGAAAATAACACTTTGAAATAATATTTTTCATTTCATTTTTATTATTGTGTTCTCCCAGATTTTTTTCCCTCTATCATTTGACATGAGCAATATTTTCATATTAATACAATTATTATTATTATTTTTATAAGTTTAAAACTCATAGAAAAAAAAACAGAGAAAAAAACACATAAAAACTAAAAAAAAGTTGTAAGTTTGGGGATTTTATTTTGCAATTTTTCTTATTTATATATATTTAATACGTTCTGTATTTTTAGTGATTTGGATACGTCGCTTTTACTAACAGTTTTTTCATTATAAAAAAAGAAATATGAACTTTTTTTTTTAAGTTAAGTTTGCAATTGAGATATTTGCATTTTTTAATCTTTATGCATTTTTTTTACTTTCACAGTGTGTTTTCATATTTTTCCCCTTGAAATTGAGGTATTTTCAAAAAACGTTTTGGGGTAGTGTATTTTCAAGCTTATGACATATTTGTTCATTTGTTTTTGTTATGTTTTCAGGAGAATGCTTAATACGACAGGGTTGTTTTATTTTGAACTTAACGCTTGCCAAGAAAAATGCTTATAATGCCCGTGTCATGAGTGACAAAATGAAAACACCTGGGGCAATCGTTTTGGCGCGCAGCAGCGCGCTCTCTGATTGGCTGGCACTCTCCTCTTAAGCTGTCAGCGCCAAAGGAGAAGTGTCAGACCGTACTTGTGTCTCTCTGTGTGTTTCGCCAGATAACCAGTACCAAAGACTTCTCCTACTTGATTCCTGCCTGCCTTCTGTTTTGATCTGTTTCTGCCCCACGTTTACGACCTGCTCTCCTGCCTTGACCATCGACCTGCCCGCTAAGCTGTACCGATTCTGCCTACCTGTCACGTAACTGCCATCCCGTCCAAAGCGGCTGATGAACGAGAAACGCCCAAAGCAAGCTCCGACAACACATTCCAAAAGATTCCTTTAAAACAAACGCAATTGGGTCCGAGATACCGTCCTGGTTCATGACAGCCTGGGTTGTTCCTTTTGGGGAGGGGGGATAAACAGGGAGATATGATAAGAAAATAATTTAATGTTTACTATACATGTGTACATTTTGTTTTCACTCTGCTTGCAACAAATGTAACAAATGTTGCAAAGAAGAATGCTTGGAAATCTATGGTTGTTTAATTTTTGTTTGTTTTTGTGAATTAAAAAGCGGGATTTGACAAGAAAATAATTGATGTTTATGACAAAGTTTTACATTTGTCTTGGCGGAAGAATGCTTATAATACAATGGTTGGTTTATTGTTTAATATATGTTCACAAAGAAGAATACTTAAAGAGTCAGGGTGTTTTATGTTTGTACGTTTTTGTGAATTAAAAAGGGGGATTTGACAAGAAAGTCATTTATTTATGACACATTTGTACATTTGCTTTATTCTGCTTGTGGAAGAATGCTTATAATGCCAAGGTTGGTTTATTTTTTAATAAATGCTTGCAAAGAAGCATAGTTATAATTCCTGGGTTGTTGCTTTTTTTCTTAGATCACAAGTTATGTATGATAAGAAAATGATTTTACGTATTTACATATTTACATTTGCTTTTATTCAACTTGTAAAAGAATGTTTCTAATGCCAGATTTGATGATTTATCATTATTAACACTCACTTTGATCTGCTTTATATAACCGAGGGGATTTTAATAACAAGAGGGCTCAGGAGGGACCTTTAGAACAGGTTGGAATCTTTGCTTCTTGAGTGTTTTTGTACAGTCCTCAAAATACATTTGTGTCTTCTCTCTTTATTTGAGTGTCTGTTAAACTATAAACGTCTAAATATCACACAAGAAGGCACAAAGACAAAACAAGGCAAGAGTGATAACAGCAGAGACAAACGAAACATAAAGGACGGCGAGGCGGCGAGCAATAAATTTATAAGTGGAAGAGATGGCGAGACAGAAAAAGGTTTTTGGTCATGAGAAAAAAAAAAAAAAGATGTCAGACACAGATCACAAAGACGAAACTACACACGACTGATAGCGACCAAGACAAACGAGACAAAAATGACGCCGAGGGAAGAAGGGAGGAGATCAATTCCAGTCAATTTCTTTGAAAGGGTGTATCACGTGCACCTTCCGAGTCCTGATCACTCCGAGGCAGTATGAAAAATAACTATTAATTATTCACTCATTTAAATTCATACACTTTTCTGCCTCAATGCAGTCGGCCTTCAAATTCTAGGATTTATTTGCATTCTTGTGCAGAATAAAATGGGCTATGCAGAGCTGTTGAGGATGATAACACATCACCAGAAAAAAGATTTACTATAAATGTGTACATTTGATTGCTTATACTGCCAGGGTTGTTTTATTTTGTTTTTATGAAATAAAAAACGGGATAACGATTAGACTATTGTTTGGTATCTATGACACAATTGTACATTTTTTTTAATCCTAGTTGCAATGAAGAATGCTTTTAATGGCGGGTTGGGTTATTTTGGGTGAAAGAAAAAGGGGAAATATGATTAGAAAATCGTTTGATGTTTATAATTTGTACAGATCATCCTCCTCCCTGCATCTCACTGAACCCGCTGCCTGTCTCAACTTAATGGAGAGCGGAGCGTTCAGCCGCTCTGCCCCCCAGCTCTGGAACTCATTGCCGCCCAGCCCCCTGCAATTCTGCCACCCTGTCGACCTTCAAATCCGGACTCAAATATCACCTCTTCAGACTCTCCTTTTCTTGATCATCTGCCTCACATTCCGCCCCCTTTTAACTCTACTGTGTTTTTTATTTGCTATATATTACTTGCTTGTTTTATTCATGCTTTATTGTTTGTTATTACAGTGACCTTGGGTTTTCTGAATGGCGCTTCGAAGTACAATGTATTATTATTATAATGTCAAGGTTGGTTTATTTTTGATACATGATTGCAAAGAAGAACGTGTACAAAGCCTTGATTAGTTTATTTTTTTCTGTGAAATAAAAAGAGAGGTACCAGTCCTCTCGAGAGGGGTTGGACTCTCTTCCACTCTGGAGTTGCCCGTGGTGAGAGGCGCAGAGCCGGTGTGGGCATATTAATTGCTCCACGGCTCGGCGCCTGTACGTTGGGGTTCACCCCGGTAGACGAGAGGGTAGCCTCCCTCCGCCTTCGGGTGGGGGGACGGGTCCTGACTGTTGTTTGTGCTTATGCACCAAATAGCAGTTCGGAGTACCCAACCTTCTTGGGGTCCTTAGAGGGTGTGCTTGAGAGCGCGCCCCCTGGGGACTCCCTCGTACTGCTGGGAGACTTCAACGCTCACGTGGGCAATGACAGTGAGACTTGGAAGGGCGTGATTGGGAAGAACGGCCCCCCTGACCTGAACCCGAGTGGTGTTTCGTTATTGGACTTCTGTGCTCGTCATGGTCTGTCCATAATGAACACCATTTTCAGACATAAGGGTGTCCATATGTGCACTTGGCACCAGGACACCCTAGGCCGTAGTTCGATGATCGACTTTGTCATCGTTTCGTCGGACCTGCGGCCGCATGTTCTGGACACTCGGGTGAAGAGAGGGGCGGAGCTGTCAACTGATCACCACCTGGTGGTGAGTTGGCTTCGATGGTGGGGGAAGATGCCGGCCCGACCCGGCAGACCCAAGCGTGTTGTGAGGGTCTGTTGGGAACGGCTGGCAGAATCTCCTGTCAGAAGAAGTTTCAATTCACACCTCCGGCAGAACTTCGCCCATGTCCCGAGGGAGGCGGGGGACATTGAGTCCGAGTGGACCATGTTCCGCGCCTCCATTGTCGAGGCGGCTGATCGGAGCTGTGGCCGCAAGGTAGTCGGTGCCTGCCGCGGTGGCAACCCTCAGACCCGTTGGTGGTCACCGGCGGTGAGGGATGCCGTCAAGCTGAAGAAGGAGTCTTATCGGGCCTTCCTGGCCTGTGGGACTCTGGAAGCAGCTGGCAGGTATCGGCTGGCCAAGCGGAATGCGGCTTTGGCGGTTGCCGAGGCAAAAACTCGGGCATGGGAGGAGTTTGGCGAGGCCATGGAAGCCGACTTCCGAACGGCTTCGAGGAAATTCTGGTCCACCATCCGACGTCTTAGGGGGAGGAGGCGGTGTGCCATCGACACTGTGTATAGTGCCGATGGGGCGCTGCTGACCTCGACCCGGGACGTTGTGAATCGGTGGGCGGAGTACTTCGAAGACCTCCTCAATTCCACCGGCACGTCTTCCTCTGGGGAAGCAGAGCCTGAGGACTCTGGGTTGGGCTCTCGTATCACTGGGGTTGAAGTCACCGAGGTTGTCAAAAAACTCCTCGGTGGCAGGGCCCCGGGGGTCGATGAGATCCGCCCAGACTTCATTAAGGCTCTGGATGTTGTGGGCGTGTCATGGTTGACGCGCCTCTGCAACATCGCGTGGACATCGGGGACAGTGCCTCTGGACTGGCAGACTGGGGTGGTGGTTCCCGTCTTTAAGAAGGGGGACCGGAGAGTGTGTTCCAACTACAGGGGAATCACACTTCTCAGCCTCCCTGGTAAGGTCTATTCAGGGGTACTGGAGAGGAGGGTCCGCCAGGAAGTCGAATCTCGGATTCAGGAGGAACAGTGTGGTTTTCGTCCTGGCCGTGGAACACTGGACCAGCTCTATACACTCTTCAGGGTCTTTGAGGGTGCATGGGAATTTGCCTGTCCGGTCTACATGTGTTTTGTGGACTTGGAGAAGGCATTCGACCGTGTTCCTCGGGAGGCCCTGTGGGGGGTGCTTCGGGAGTATGGGGTACCGCACAGTCTTATCCGGGCTGTGCGGTCCCTGTATGCCCGGTGCCAGAGTCTGGTCCGCATTGCCGGCAATAAGTCGGATTCGTTCCCGGTGAGGGTTGGGCTCCGCCAGGGCTGCCCTTTGTCACCGATTCTGTTCATAACTTTTATGGACAGAATTTCTAGGCGCAGCCTTGGCGGGGATGGAGTCCGGTTTGGGGGCCTCAGCATTGCGTCACTGCTTTTTGCAGATGACGTGGTGCTGTTGGCTTCCTCAGCCCGTGATCTTCAGCTCTCGCTGGAGCGATTCGCAACCGAGTGTAAAGCGGCCGGGATGGGGATCAGCACCTCCAAGTCCGAGGCCATGGTTCTCAGTCGGAAAAGGGTGGTATGCTCCCTCCGTGTCGGGGAGGAGGTCTTGCCCCAAGTGGAGGAGTTCAAGTATCTTGGGGTCTTGTTCACGAGTGAGGGTAGGATGGAACGGGAGATCGACAGACGGGTCGGTGCAGCGTCTGCCGTCATTCGGACCCTGTACCGGTCTGTCGTGGTGAAGAGGGAGCTGAGCCGAAAGGCAAAGCTCTCGATCTACCAGTCCATCTACGTTCCTACCCTCACCTATGGTCATGAACTTTGGGTCATGACCGAAAGAACTCGATCCCGGATACAAGCGGCCGAAATGAGTTTCCTCCGCAGGGTGGCTGGGTTCTCCCTTAGAGATAGGGTGAGAAGCTCAGTCATCCGGGAGGGACTCGGAGTAGAGCCACTGCTCCTCCGCGTTGAGAGGAGCCAGTTGAGGTGGCTCGGGCATCTAGTAAGGATGCCTCCTGGACGCCTCCCTCGGGAGGTGTTCCGGGCATGTCCCACCGGCAGGAGGCCCTGGGGGCGGCCCAGGACACGTTGGAGAGACTATGTCTCTCGGCTGGCTTGGGAACGCCTCTGGGTCCCGTCGGATGAGCTGGAGGAAGTGGCTGGGGATAGGGACGTCTGGGCTTCCCTTTTAACGCTGCTGCCCCCGCGACCCGATCTCGGATAAGCGGAAGACAATGGATGGATGGATGGATGGATAAAAAGAGAGTTACGATAAAAAAATAATTCAATGTTACATAGATGTGTACATTTGTTTTTATTACCTGAAGAATGATTCTAACGCCAGGGCTGGTTTATTTTTATTGAATGCTTGCAAAGAAGAATGGTTATAATGGTTTATTTCTTTTTTGTGAAATAAAGGTGAGATATGATAAGAAAGTCATTTGGTGTTTATTAACCATTAAAAATAAATGTATGTTTTTAGTCTACTTGCTTACTTACTGAAGATTGCTTTTGATGCCAGGGTTGGTTTATTGATTATTTTCATACCATTTAGGGTAGATTTGCTTTTTTTTTTTAACCTAAGATTTTGATAAGAAAGGGGGCTCAGGGGAAGACCTGTGGTACTGATTAAACCTTTTGCACGGCCCTTTCCTGTCCTCCTTCCTAGCTCAAAATTCATTTGTGTCCTCTTTCCTTATTTTGAGTGTCTGTCAATCTATAAACTTATAAAAATCACACAAGAAGCACAAAGACAAAACGAGACAAGACCGATAACGGCCGAGACAAACGAGACAAAAAGGATGGCGATGGAAAGAGGCAGGTGATAAATTCCTAAGTGGACGAGATGAGAAAGGGAAAAAAATCCAGCCGGAATGACACGGGAGACCAAAAAAATATGAATAAAAGATGGAGCGACGGGGTGGGTGGGGGCAGGGGACGGCGGGGGTAGAATGAAAACGGTAAAAGGTGCGAGAGACAGCTGCTAGAAGCGTTAAAAAACGTAATAAATGTGTGTGCACGTGCAAACTCACGTGCACATAAAATTGCCTGCAGTTACCGAGTCCGGCATTGACGTTTATGCGGCAGCTTTGTGCGTCTTCCTGAGAATTTACTGGGGAATTTACTCACCGATATAAAAAAATAAAATGAAATAAAATAATATATTACCGGTCGTTAGATCGTGTTAACTATTTTTGAGAGGTAATCGGCACTGAAAACGTCAAATGAAGCCAGACGGACATTTAATTACGTTGCATATGTCGTCCATTAAGCCGCGCCTTGAGATAGGAGCGCAATTTGTGGAGTCAATGTGCTTGTAACTCAAAATACTTTGTGGAGTCATTAAATGTATTTAAGTCACATTGATCCGTTTTTTTCTCTCGTTAGAAAATATTATTATTAGCATAAAAGTATTCATTAAAGAAGAAAATAAATAAATAAATATCTACTTTGGTTTGGTCTTTTTCATTGCATGTGCACCTCCTGACCACCGGGGGCAGTATAAAAAATAAAAAAACATGTTCCAGTTTGTCCCCAAAATATTTCCTTATTATGAAATAGCACATATATTAATCTCATCTCATCTCATTAGCCGTACCGCTTATCCTCATTAGGGTCGCGGGGCACATATATTAATATCATTATTTATTTCAAAAGATAAAAAACTACTTTGTACCTATTTATTTATTGCTTGTTGTGCAATGTAGTTTAGGTTTTGTCCCCTAAAATGTGTTTTCATTTGAACATAATACTATTAGTGATATGATTTTGTATTTTAAAAAATATATATTATAAATAAAATAAATGATAGTATATAGTAATATAATAATTTATTTTAAAAGAAAAAAAATAATTAGTTTTTTTTTCATTGTTTGTGCACCTTGTGACCACCAGGGGGCAGTATTAAAAATACAGTAATACGTTCCAGGTTGTCCCCTAAAATATTTTCTTTTTAGTAAATAGTACTAGTAATGATATACATCAATTCTTCATTTAGAACGAAAAAAACGAGTTTGCTTCTATATTTTTGATTCCTCGTGCACCTCCTGACCACTTGGGGCAGAATAAAAAATATAATCTATGCTGGTCACTTTCAACTGTCCGTTTTAGCATTAAGCTAATAGGCTAAAGTCTTAAGCACATGTTTGCAATGTTTGTTTTGTATTGATAAGAAATAAACTGAAAATACAATTCAGTTAAAGTATTATTTAGTGAATGTGTTTGAACTCTGATGTTGTAGTTGATTTTTTATTTTAAGCTTGTGTCAAATATCAGGCGTATCCAAATATCGGTTTTAGAAATGGTTCAAGTGTTTGTCAAATAAATGCTGGGCACTTACGACTGTCGCTAGCATTAGCATTAAGCTAGTAAAGAAAAGGCTTGGGTTTTTACTTGCTTTAGATGGAGATACTGTCACAATATTTGTTTCATGTTAAAAAAAAATATTGAAAAATTATTCACCGTATGTCTTAAGACTTTGTTTTAGTCGACTTTATCGTCCTTTTCATAGCCTGAAAATGCTAACGCTAACACCGAATGCTATAGCAAATTGCCGCTAATTCTTGGCTGAGTGTCATAGCGTGCGAGCCATATAAAAAAATAAAGAATAAAATAATCAGAGTATCTTATGCCACCTAACCTGATTGAGTGCGGTGCTAGCGCAATTTTTATAGCTTCTTTCACCTTCGCTGTAATTGAGTCGCTGCCGTTGCCAAATATGCACACGGAGTTTGCATTGTGGCGACTTTCCACGTTTAATTTTGCATATTTAGCAAAGATGGATGGAGAGTTACGAGAGGCGCAATTGACTTTAATGAGCGCTGCGCATGCCAATAACTCTCAAAGATGCCTGGATCGTTGTCGTTTGGCGCAGAGGATAAAGAATATGTGCCAGGGGGATATTCTTGTGTTATTTGTCAAAATGTGTCAGTTCAGTGTTTTTTTTTTTCAGCTATTTGTAGCTTAAAAGAAAGCAACTGTAAATCATGTTACAGTTAGCATGTAGCTTATTAGCACTATTTGATTGAAACGGTGACCTTTTTCATTCTATTTTTTTGTTGATTTACTTCAGCAGCCAAATAACCTGAAATGACCGATAGCAGATTTTTTTTTCTAATTGCTCATTTTAGGTGTCGTTTTCCTTCATTTTTTGGATTAATAATTATAATTAATTCTAATGAATAATAATCTAAAGTCAAAAAACAAGAAATAATACATGGAAATTTTGGAAAAAAAATTGAAAAATAACATCAGGAAAATAACATTTAACATGATCGAAATTACCGTACTTTCCGCACTATAAGGCGCACCTAAAAGCCTTTATTTTTTTCAAAAGCTGACCATGCGCCTTATAATACAGTGCGCCTTATTTATGGATCAATATTAAATCGCAAAATTTTCCAACTAACTTGCAGCCGCCGACTAGATTTTCCCCCGAACACCAAGTAGTACGCGGTGTATGCTGGGATTTTTTTACCGGCGTTTCATTGGCTTACCAATGTGTCAATCATCATTTGAATCGATCACTATTGGCTAAAGTTATTCGGAGGTCAAGAGGCGGATCCTTTTTATCATTTACAGGCTGGCATTGGCTTAAACGGCGAAACAAAGCCTGCAATTGGCCGAAAAAGATGAATGTGTATAGCACGTGGCTGACGGCATAGAGAAAGCATTTTTTTCTATTCTGTATTTGTAAATATTTTATTCTCCTGGATTTACTACCCTCACGGATATAAGAGGACATTGGCTGGACATTATTATGAACACAACGACTTCGGTGAGCTACTCCGGGTTTTATATTGTCCCTGTATCTTGTTTCAGACTGAACTCGATGTTTCTGTGATAAGCGGTGCAGATAATGGATGGAATGGAGTGTCTATTTTTAAATTAAACTCAATTCCAAGTGTTTATTGTCATATGCACAGTAAAGTTGCGAGCAAAAAAGAAAATAGATACTAAGGAATGGTTGGCATTTCTTGAATCCCAAGACTTTAACCTTCCGAATGATGGAACGATGCATTTGAGTGACATCGTACGGACACCGCATCCGCACGTGTTCTCGACACGTATTTGCGTCGTTGCAAGCTTTGGGAATGTTAAGGGGGTAATAAGTTGGACTGAACTATCTGACTGTTTTGTCCACGTTCCCATTGTAGCGCCTTATAATCCGGTGCGTCTTATGTATGTCAAAAATAGGACCAAAAACTATTTTTTCGGGGTGCGCCCTATAACCCGGTGCGCCTTATAGTGCGGAAAATACGGTATTTGGAATTAAATGCATATAAGTGCACATATGTATTTCCTTTTTTATTGTTATTCTCCTTATTTTATTAGATGAATTACTTGAATATTAAAAATAAACGTCTCAAATATTACAAAATTCATATTAGATATGAATAGATTTTTCAAAATAAGATGAAAGAATTATTATTTTCCTTATTTTATCAGTTAAATACTTAGATTTATTACTTATAAATCGTATTTTTTTAGAAAGAAGTTAAAATACTACCTAAAATGAGCTCAATCATCCAGTAATTATGGAATAACTCATTGAATATAAATAAATAAATAATACTAAAATGAACAAACGAATCCAATAATTAGGGAAGGTTTTTTTATTTATTTATTTATTTTCCCAAAAATTCATGAATAATTAATTTACATTGATACTTAGTTTTAGAAAATCTAGAAAATAATAACATGAGAAAAAGTATTGTTTAAATGATCAGAATTGATTATTTTGGAAATATATACTGATATTTGTTCAAATTTTGCTAAATTGAGTATTGAGTTTTCCTTGTTTTTGAGCACAAATAACTTGAAATTATTTGTTATTCTGAATATAAGTAAAATTCTTAAAATAATCAAAGTAATACTTGAAATCAGCAGACGAAACCAATAATTAGGATGATTTAATGTTATGATGTTTTAAATAGTTTTATTTAATTAATAAACAATTTACATTTATTATTTTTAGTGACATGAGAAAAATATAATTTAAAATAACAACAATTTTTTGGAAGAATATTTTTATTAATTGTGTTCATTACACATATTTTCCTTATATATTGGAATTGTGTCTTATTATGAATATTAGTAAAATTTTAATAGAGACATAATGTATGAAATAAGTATCCACTAAATACAAAAATTTAACTCTTCATTAAATTTGAATTTAATAAATTATTAAATCAGATTAACGTAATTTAATTAAACAATTTACCTTTATTGTTGCTAAAATAATATAATTTAATCAAAATGAAATCAAATTAATTAATTTAATTTAATTAAACAATTTACCTTTATTGTTGCTAAAATAACATGATTTAATCAAAATGACGAAAAGGCAGATATTTGTATTAATTTTGTTCATATCACATAATTTCCTTCTTGAATTATCTATTCAAACGGTGTCTTCTTACGAATAAGTAAAATACTATTCCAAAAAAGAAAAAGTATCCACTAATTACAATAATTTAGCTATTTTTATTCAATTTGAATTTTAATTAATAAAGAATTTAACTTAATTGTTACAAAAATAACATAATTTAAAATGATCAAATTGTGTCTTATGAATGAGTACAATTATTAATAATACTTGACATGAGCAAATAATAAATAAATCTCCCATCATTGGTGGATAACCAATGAGGGAAGATTTATTTTCTTTACTTTATAAAACCCTAACAACAATTATGTTTTTATATTAATATTTACTTTAGAAAACAACTTTAAACCTAGTAAAATAAAAAATCTCACAATTATTGGGAAGAAAATGTAGATTATTTTTTAGAATTTTGCTAATTTAAGGTATTATTCCCCTCATTTTTTTCAGAGGATTTACTCAAAACTATTTCTTATAGAGAAAGAAGACAGAATCCTGACTGTTTTTCAAAATTAAATGGCCAAACAGGAAAACTTGATTTGGGGAGAAAAGAGAAATGAACAGGCAAGAAAATTCTCTACCTTTTTTCCCGTAATATCAATTATTTTCCATATTGTATGCAATGTTCAGAAAAGAGAAAAACAGTAATATATATATACACATAAAAAAACAAAAACAAAAAAGGCCAGGGACAAATCCATACAAATTGAAGAAAAAAAAAAAAATTTGATCACAGAAGCCTCCACTCAGAGCCCCTGCAGATGCACGTGGGCGCGCACACTCGATGCATGTGCCTCGTCGTTGCGGCGCAAAAATAAGGCAGCACAGCTTGGCTTTGCAAGTGCTTTGGGTAGGAATGACCGGGACAAGAAAAGGGGACAGTAAGCCCCCGCCGAGGGGCCCGGATTTAGTGGCCCCACACTGGGAAGGATTTACAATAACACATTAGAGAAGCTAGCGGGGTTGTAAAAGCTAGCCCCGCCTCTTAAAGGCAAACACACCCCTGCAGAGACAGCGATTATCATTATTTTCTTTTCGTTTTAGCACTGTAGGCCCCCGGGATACGACATGATTCCGATCTGAGGTGGGGATCGTACGCTGAAGCTGCTGTATAGCGGGGGAAAGAAACTGATGCTGTCGAGCTAATGCCTTTTAAACCTCTGTACCACAAATAAAAATATTAAAATAACAAAATAGTATACAGTAAGTCAGGACTGGGCAAACCCATTGGTCCAAAAAAATGTTATTAATTTGATTTTCTCTATGCATTTGAAAAAAAAATATCAGATTTTTCTCATACTTATCTATCAATGAATATACGTGCATACTTGTACATATACACATTATGTATATTTTGATATGTTTATTAATAGACCATACAACAAATTGGTTTTGAAAAACTTATTAAGGCAAAGTTGCAGTTTATGCCCCTTTTTCAAATATCAAATTTGACAGTGTTAAAAAAGTAAAAAAAAAAGATATATATAAGGATGTTGGTGCAGTACACATTATGCTTCGTGAAAATATATATTTTAATGGACTGGGGACACAATATGACATAGGGGACAAGAGTGGCACCTTTTTCAAAATAATTTTTAAACTTTTGTTTCGGCAGGCCGGATTAAAAAGTTTGACGGGCCGCAGTTTGTCCACCCCTGTGGTAAGTACTATATGTGTGTAATATATGCATACATGAGTAATTAACATTGTAAATGTAAATAAAAGATGCAATTTGATCTACCTGTGGTGTGATGTGACTTGAGCTGGTGCGTTGGGGTAACAGGGGGTTGCAAAAAGGAAAATTATTTAAAAATAAAAAAGGAAACGGATTTTCAAACTTCCTTCTGTTAGAATTTCTATTGTCATGAAATTTACCAATAGCAGACAGAATTAAAGACAACTTTACATCCACACAAAGTTCAAATTGGATAAGTTTAGGGGAAGCAAAATAGTTTGTAGTTGATGGCATAAAGTGGGGAAATGCTGTAAAGTGGGGGCAAAAAACTTCTTATTCCACATTGTAATGCGAAAATGTTATAAGGTGGGGTCGCCTTAACTGTACATCATTTGTTGTTGAGGTGGGATAGTTGGGGAAATGCCGTAAAGAGGGGCGGGAAAAAACATTTTATTCCATTCTGAATAATGAAACTGTCATAAAGAAGGGATGTCATAACCTGGGTGTCTACCGCACATCATTTGTTGTTGAGGTGAGATAGTATAAAGAGGGGCAGCAAAAGAACATCTCATTCCATTCTGCTAAAGTGAAATTGCCGTAAAAAGAGGACGTCATAACCTGGGGGTTTACTGTACATAATTTCTTGTTGATGTGGGATAGTTGGGAAAAAAGCCATAAGAGGGTCCGAAAATGCGTGAGTTTCTTATTAGACACCATAGAGTAAAAATGTAATAAGATGTGGACGTCATAACCTGGGGTCTACTGTACATCATTTGTTGTTGAGGTGGGATAGTTGGGGACAATGCTATAAAGAGGGGTATAAAAAATTTTTTTGTCCCATTCTGCATATTGAAAACATGGTAAGAAGGAGACGTCATAACCTGGGGTCAACTGTACATAATTTGTTGCAGAAGTGGCGTAGTTAGGGAAAATGCCATAAATAGGGGCCGAAAAAAAACATTTTATTCCATTCTGCGTAGTAAAACTGTGGTAAAGAGGGGACACCATAACCTGGAGGTCTACTGTACATCATTTGTTGTTGAGGTGGGATAGTTGGGGACAATGCCATAAAGAGGGGTAGATTTTTTTTTTTTGTCCCATTATGCAAATTGAAAACATGGTAAAGAGTAGACGTCATAACCTGGGGTCTACTGTACATAATTTGTTGCAGAAGTGGTGTAGTTAGGGAAAATACCATAAAGAGGGGCCGAAAAAAAACAACATTTTATTCCATTCTGCGTAGTAAAACTGTGGTAAAGAGGGGACACCATAACCCGGAGGTCTACTGAACATATTTTTTTGGTTGAGGTGGGATAGTTAGGGAAAATGCTGTAAACAGGGGCTGAAAAAACATCTTATTCTTCACCAAAAAGTGGAAATGTTGTGAGGCGGTAACGCTACATCCCGGGGGTCTACTATATAACAAAAAACTAACCGCCGTGGGCAGGATTCCAAAAGGTCTCAAGTAGCAACATGCAAATGTATGTCGCCCACGCCGCAATAACAACGAAGCCCCCCTGATTTATCCGTCCGTCATCTTTTGGGCTCTGCTTGCATCCTAATTACCGATGTTTTATGTTTGTTTTTAATTCCGCCACCGCTAAGCTCGTAAATCGCTTCCCCCGCGGTGACGCTCGCTACCTGAGCCGCCAAAATTGTCGCCTTATTAAAACGCACTCGCACACAAATAAAAGACGTTCCGTTGTAATTGTTATCGTCAAGGTGGAAAATAAAACAGGTTGATGCTTTAAATATTCCAACTTTAGGAGCTTAATTGGTTCCACGGTGTAAAAATATGAACGCGTGCAAACAGAGGGACGGAAAAAGATGATTCCCGCTGGTGGTCGTCAAGTACCGAGCAGAAGGAAATCAACTTTTAAAAACAAAAACTAGAAAAAAATAAAAACAAGATGGCAGATGGGAAAATTAGCCTGTAATAACAAAAGAAAGATGATCCCATGACAGTGGACAGATAATAAAAGACTTTTTGAAAAAGTGTTTAGTTATCAAAAAGGACTCCAGATTGGATGTGCAGAAACAGGACAAGGAAGTTTAGCAAAATCTCCTGAATTTGAAGACATCAAAGCTATGCTAACACAAGCCCATTCCCACATCCCTGTTACATAATATTGAAACACAAAACAGGAAATGAAGACACAGGATATGTCGAAACCTAAACTAGCTCTAGCACTACCTGAACAAAACTTAAATTAAAGACAATGCGGGATATAATACTAGCTAGTTTTAACAGATCAGAACGTGCAAGTTGGATGACACAAGAAACAGAAAAAGGAAGTTTACTAGCCACTGTATACTCCAAAGATATCAAAGCTGTGCCAACACAGGCTTGACCATACATCTGCGCATAATAATGCCCTAACTACAATTAAAGCAACAAAAGATAAAAGGCGGAAAAAGAAATGTCGGAACACATACCAACTAACTGAACAAAAAAGATAGACATAGGCATTGCTGGATGATTTTGAATACTAACTAGCTGTGACAGAAATCAAGCTTAAAGGGTGGAAACTGGATATTTTGGAACACAACCATCTATAACTCTACCTGAACAAAACATGAAAAGAAGACAATGCAGGATAATTTGGAATAATATCTCTAAATGAACAAAAACATGATTGAAAGATGATGAAGGATAGCTTGGAACACTAAATCCCGCAGAACACAACATAAAAGAGAGAATACGCAGAAAATTACAATTCTAATACAGGCACGCCTACTAGCTCTAACTGAACAAAACATGAAAGGAGATGCGGGATATAATGGACTACAAATTGTGACAAAACAAAACATGAGAGTGAGAAGATGCAGGATATGTCGAAACACAAACTAGCTCTAGCACTCCCCGGAAAAATACCACGAAAGAGAGACAACACGGGATATGTTGGAACACTAACTGGTTCTAACAGAACAAAACATTAAAAAAAGGAGGGATATGTTGGAACACAAAATTGCTCTAACTTCACATGAAAATCATGAAACAAAGCTATGTTTGAATACAAACAAACAGAACAAAACATGAAAGGGGGATGCACAGCATATGTTGGAACACTATCTCTAGCTCTACCAGAACAAAACATTACAGTAAGATAATGCTGGATAGCTAAAATACGCTTTTTTACCCTTTTTTTTGCAGATCCAATCAACTCGATTAAAATTTCTAAATATTGATAAAAAGATCGAATTTAACTACGATTTTCTTTCGTTCCGGAAATCAATCGGGTCCTCGTTGCTATGATCCGAGTACCGAAATGGCAGCCATCTTGGCATTTAAAACCAGGGTCGAAATAAGAAAAAAATGTGTCCAGCCCCCTCCCCCGGTGCTCCCTTTTATTAGCTTCTCGGGCCATAAAAGCCTCCCGCGATGCTCGGCGCCAAGAAATGACAGCGTCCTACCGAGGGACGGGAAGGATGCCGTTTCCAAGACAAAAATATATATGTTGAAATACTTTCTGCCCTTGGACTACTGCAGTATCAGCCCCCCCTGAGTGTCAAAGCAACGAGTATCGGTAGAGTGTCTCTCTTTTTCCCCGGCTGCACGATAAGGTTATAAGCCCCGGCAGATGCGCGGCGGCGATAGCGGCAGCCCCTGACTGCGGTCGAAGATTCTCGGAAGGGGCGGGGCTTCGCTCTAGGTCATCCTAAACGCCGCGCTAGCGAGGGCACAGGTCGGGAACCTAAAGCTCGCGTGCCAAAGACGGCTCATTTTAGGAGTACATATGGCTCGGGGATGAAATAGAACTTACGAAATCACTTAACACATTAATGTCATGATTGCTGATTCAGGGCACCTGTGACTGCCCAATTAGCGCCAACAGCCCTGAGCGCTGATTGGTTCAAAGACTCTTTAAATCCCCGGCTTCCAAGAGGAAGCCGTCAGACCGTTTGCGAACCTACGCTCCCAGCTAGGCAAGCTCATACCTTCCGACATTTTCCTGCCCTGTTTTCCCCTGCCTGATACCTGTTGCTGACCTGTTTCTGGACCAGTTTCTGCCCTGCTCTTCCATCCCGACCATCGACCTGTTTTGACCCGTTTCCTGCCTGATACCTGTTGCCGACATTTTTTCTGGACTTGATACCGCCCTTGCTCTCCTGTCCCGGCTAGTGACCTGCTGTGTACGATTATCCTCGCTCGACACGGAAGTGCCACTTCCGCGTTCCTGCCACCTGCTACCGGTGTCCGTCGATCATCAGATCGCGGAAGCAAGCCCTACTCTCCCTCTTTATCAATAAAACTGAGTAAACGAACGCTACTGGGTCCTGTCTCCGTTTCTGGCTTGTGACAATTAATAGATATGATGTCGATTGAAGCATGTGCGTAGCCTCGACCAGGGGTCAGGAACCTTTTCGACTCAAAGAGCCATAAAAGCTAAATGTTTAATTTTGTTTTGGGAAAGAGCCACACCATATACAGGTATTCTTAAGGCTTGTATTAAAAACCTGCACTCTTTTGAACTGAAAATTAAACTTTTAATAAAATAATATGCTCTCTATAGATAAATAAAGTTAAGTTTAACTTACTTTTAGAAGATGCGCTTCAAGAGTTAGGCTACTTCCTTCACTGTGGAAGAATGTGGCCGAAAAAAAGCGATCCAACCATTTTCTCAACCACATTAAGCTTTCTTATTCTACTTTCATTCTAAAAGAAATGGCTCGCCTCTTCTTTAAGCTTTACACCAACCGTATTGAATAGAAACAATAAAAATGTCAAAGTTCTTAGCGCACTAGAGATATAGTATAGTATGTTTACACACAAACTAGGAAGAGGAAGCCGGATTTCTTCTTCTACATTCTGATAAAAAAGTTCGTATCTACCGTTTTTCGTTAGTCGAACGGTCGTAAGTAGGGGAGCGTCTGTATATGAAAACGATAGTTCCAAAAGGGCTGTTTTGCTGGTGCAATTTATAATCCGGTACGTATTCTATATGGAAACTATTGCCTGAAAGACTGTGTCGGGAAATGATATTCAGTGTTAGCCATATCAATGACCATCTGACTGGAGAGTTTTCTTCACAGTGAAGGCGAGAAAATATTCTGACAAGCTCATCCGACCACACGGCTCCTCGAACACGATGGTGCAATTTCTCGGAATAGAGCCGTCGTCGTCTTCAACTCCCGAAAAAAAAGAAACACTTGAAGGAGCGGAGAGTCTCGACTCGTTTCGAAAACAATCCGGCTATAATAGCCCGATCGCACTCACGTCAACAACGGGAGCAAAAGTCCACGTTTTATCTTCCACTTGAATAAAATTTGCAGCAAAAAAAAAGCTTGCCTGGTTTTTGTCAGGGGTGGGGGTTTGGGGGGTTTGGAATCTGATTTCCCCCAAGATAACGTTGCGACAACGTTAGCAAACCTCAGAAGAGCAAAATCTCATTAAACGTTCGCTAGCTCAAGTAGCGGCGAGTCGCCTGCAAATTACTAACGGGATATACTTTTAATACACAAATGGGAGGGATTATAAAAATCGTGTAATTTCAGGAAAAAAAGAAAGGGAAGGTTCTATTCCATAGTTACATTGTCACTGCTATTCTCTCCTCTAAAAACATGTATTTACAGTTATTACAAATAATGTAAAGTAACAAGTACAAAAAAGTTATATAACATAGTGATAGCATACCTGCCATTCAAAAACAAAATTAGGAATCTCTATTTTTTTTTAAATACACGAATGAGGGATTACAAAAAAATGTGATTTTGGGAAACTCTTGTACAGACGCTCCCCTACTTACAACCACTCGACTTACGCAAAACGGTAGAGATGAACATTTTTTTCGGGATGTCGAAAAATATCCTAACATTGCTGTAAGTTAGATTTTGTACCGTGTGCGCCTTTTTCCGAGTACAAATCCGGCTTCTACTTCCTGGTTCATGTGGAAACATTCTATACTGTATCTCCAGCGCACTAAGAACTTTGACATTTTTATCGTATAATATCACGTGCATCCGTTCAATATGGATTACTAAAGTTATTATAATTTCTTTAAAAATCTTTTAAAAGGCAGAAAAGTATTATATCATATAAAATCACGGTCACAAAAACAAGCATATTTCCATTCAGGTCTTTTTTTTCATGTACACAAAGGTTGGATTACGAAAACTGTTTGAATTTTACTTTAAAAAGATATGTTAAAAATAAAGAATCATAAGTGGATCATAATTTAATATCAACAGTGAAATTAAATGTATGTATTAATTATAAATCATTAAGTTGGTTTAATGAAATAATTCTACATGAATACATTTTATTTATTAAATTATTGATGGGTAAAAAATAAAAAGAAATAACGAACCAACTCGAATCTTTAATAATATTCATAATGATAAATAAGTTCTTTAAAATAATTTCAATAATAATTTGAATTTATAATTCGTATCTGTGAACGCAAAAAATCCTAACAATTTGAACGCTCACATTCAGTGCCATGGACTGGTATAGAAGAGAGATATCAGGTTTATTTGTTTCAGTATCTGGATGAGTACTCGAGTATCAGTGTCCATTTTTTCTCACTCTCGCATCCTCATCAATCACCAGGGGCTACTCATTCAAGACCCCCCCCAACCACCCCCCAGCCCTCCCTCTTCACTCCATCTTCATCCTTGCCCATCAGCATCCATCTATCTGCCTCTTGTTCATTTTCCTCCCCCCTCCGCTTTTTATTTCCCCCGTTACGCTGCTTTTTCTTTCTGGCCATTGTTGGCCGGTTTGTCGGGCCCGGGCTTTGGCACGCTTCCCTGGACTGCGACCGATGCCCCTCGGCAACTCTCGAGGATCCCCCCCACTTTGAGACTCTAGAAACCCCCCAACCTCGCTCCTTTATACACTGTCCAGCCAGCCGTCTCTGACCTCATCAGTCCTCGGCCGGGTCGGAGCTATTCGCCTGGTCGCTCTTCATCAACCGGCCCGGTCGACCCCAACCGAGGACCCCCCCAGGCCCCCCCGAGGACCCCGAAACAAATTGCCTTTCATTGGTCGGCTCCGCTTTGTGATCCGACCCCCTCCCTTTTTCATTCTAGCCGAGTAGGTGAGTACACAGATCGCAGCATGTCAATTCTCACGACTCGGCCTATCAGCTTCTCTTGTACGGCAGGGGGGGTCGATTGTTAAAAGAGACCTAGGCCCAGATCAGACAAGGGGGGGGGCGGCGTAATGTTTACGCTGGTTGTCGAGGAAACGGTGAAGCCGACCAGCTAAAATCAAGTTAAATCCCAAACATTTTTAAAACCCTTAACCTTACAATTTTTAAAAGGACAGGATGTATTATTTGACCACTTGATGTCGCTATATAGTGTAAAGTAACCAAAAACAAGAAAGCATGGAGAGTACTTTTAAAGTGACTAAGAAAAAGAACACATTTACACTTTTTTTCATGAACTAACATAATTTTCAAAGGAATAGCATGTATTATTTAACAACTAGATGCCGCTGTATTGTATAGTATAACTGAAAAAGAGGGATAAAGAGCACAAGGAAGAATACAAACTCCAGAGACTCATAGTGACCGGGAAAATGACCTAATTTCCCAATCGCAGCTGCAAATCACATTAGTTCTCGCAGCTAGCTGCGTTCTTCATCGACGCACGAGCCGAGTGATCCACCGCTAAGAGTTGTACAGCTGGGCGGTTTTACGTCCGCCCGGGACGATCGGAGACAAATTCACGACAGGGTTTTTACTTGCGGCGCACCGCAGGTGCCGTTTGATCGCTCTCATGAGCGAGCCCCTAACCCGCGGCGCGGGTACTTTCGGGCGCGATACACACAATACCGACACAGTTACGGGGGTCCCGCGCACATCCGCCGCCTTTCGTCCGCCGCCTTTCGTCCGCCGCCTTTCGCCCGTCGCACGCGGACGGCCGCCTGCTGTCGCGCCGCGCTACTGGGGTTGTCGGACGAGCGGGATCCCCCCAGTTACGGGGGTAGCCCAATCACGCCCGCCACCTTTTCTCACGTCGCACCGTGTGACGCCGCGTCCGCCAACTGGCTCCGTCGCGCGGCCCGGGAGTGACCCCCGCCGCGCCCCACGCCCAATTTTTTTTTTTTAACCATTACAGACCGCGAAGCTCTAAAACAGCGAACGTCGAAGTATCGAGGTCCCACTGTATATGCAATTTCGCTGATATTTGAAAGAGATGTGACTCCTTTTTTAATATTGGTCTCTGGTACCATGACTAACAGTAGTGTAATAATGAGATATTGGAAGTCATATACATATATACAAATATATACATACACATATATATACATACACATATATCACTGGTGGCCTAATGGTTCGGTTTTTGGCGCTCTCACTGCAGCGCCCCAGGTTTGATTCCCGTTGCCTGTTTTGCAATTGTTGTCAGTGGTGTGTTTTTGACTAATAACTCCTTGCACAAAAACAGTATAGCTTACCCTAACACTACCCTAAAACCTTGCCTATGGATCTTTTTAGGTCGATAAAAGTGTGTTATACACAAATAAATATGGCAGATTTAGAAAAGAATTAAGGCCACATTTGATTACGACATCATTTGCCCTTTTAGCTAGCGAGCAAGTGCCATAGAAACAACTCGGAATGCTCATCTCGCTTTTTATCAGTCTCTGGATCCAATATGTGCAGCCCCTTACCCGCTGCCCCCCTACCGCTCCGTCTACTTAGCCTTCTATTCATCCGTCAGACCTTAAACATGGCTCAGCGTTGACCTCCAAATCAAGACGCCGTCAAGTGCTAGCGTCGGGGGATTACATCTTTACCGATTCCCCCTAAAAGCAGCACCCACCCGGCGGTTGACGTCCTGGGGAAAAGTTACATGTTAGGGGGACGTCAGGTCACCGGCAAGAAAAGGACGTTTTGCTACGGCTATAAATCCAGAGCAGAAAGGTTGCGCTAGCGATTGAACGCTAGCCAACCTTGTCTTAACTGGAAACACTTGAAGTGTAAAGTTGGATGGTGGGGGGAAGTTGTTTTTGATGTGGGCGACGGCCAATCACATTAGCGACATAACATTTCGCGAAAAGGTTGCCCTAGCGATTGAAAGCTAGCCAACCATGTCCTTGAACTGGAATCTAAGGTTGGAAGATGGGGGACAAGTAGTTTTTAACGGCGTCAATAATCAATCAAATAACCCTGCCCAGTTGGTAGTATCTACATTAACGTCGGATTTATTAGCAACTATGCGATGGCGAAAAATTATATGAAAAAGCTTGAAGGTTGGAGGGTGGGAGAGGTTTTTGACGGGGACGACAACCAATCAAGTAAGTAAACCTGCCTTGCCGCTGGTATCTGCATTAGCGTCAGCTTCATTAGCGACATAACGTACAGCAAAAAGGTTGTGCTAGCGAATGAATGCTGGTCACTTGAAGCAAAAAGTTGGAAGGTTGGTGGAGAACTCGTTTTTTACGGGGGCAAAGGCCAGTCAGTCAGTTTGATTAAGCGCTAACATCTACATTAACTTCAGCATCAATAACAACGTAACGTATCACAAAAAGGTTGTGCTCGCGGTTGAATGCTAACCTACGATGTCGTCCTTCTTTTTTAACTGGAAACACTTTAAGTTGGAGGAAGGGGAAAGTGGTTTCACTGGGGCGACACTCAATCGGATGGGAGTGCCTGGTCACTAATATCTTCGTTAGCGTTCGCGTCATTAGCAACATAACATTTCGCAAAAAGGTTGCACTACCGATTGAACGAGAGCGAACAGCGTTCTTTAAATAGAAACATTTGAACAGTAAAGTCGGAGGGTGGGGAAGAAGTTGTTTTGACCGTGGGGACAGCCAATCAAACAAAGCCCCCTGGTCCATAATATCTATATTTGTATGGGCAAATAATTTCTGCTAACAATTGAACGCTATACAACTATGTCCTCTGACTGGATAAACTGAAAGTGTAAGATTGGAGGTTAGGAGGGTTGTTTTTGATAGAGGCGACAGCTGATTAAATGACCCAGTCGCCAGTACTTACATTAGCATCGAAGCAACATATTGTATGGCGAAAAGGTCGCACTAGCGATTAAACGCTGGCCAACTATGTCCTCTAAATGGAAACACTTGTAACGTAAAGTTGGGTGTTGTTGACAATCGTTATCGACAGGGGGGATGTCCAATCAGAAAGGCCCGCCTGGTTGCTAGTATCTATTAATGTTGACTACATTAGCAACATAACCTTTGATGAAAAGGTTACGCTAGAAATTGAATCCCAGCCAACAAGGTCTTCTAACTGGAGACACTCCAAGCGAAAAGTTGGGCAGTGTGGTTAAGTTGTCTCTGACAGGGGCAACAGCCAATGGAATGGGTCCACCGGGTCGCTAGTAGCTACATTAGCTCAGCTTCATTAGCAACACACGTTTCACCGAGGCGCAATCAAACGGACAAGTCTCCAATTAGCGGCTGATGGTGACCATCAATCACTTAATAGCGTGTCTTACTTCTCTTCACTTCTTCTAGAGTGTCCCGTTATTGTCAAGTGGCCTCAAGAGATTAATGATGCCACTTCGGAATAGAAAAATTCTAATGAAAAGTGTAAAATGCCCTAGTCTAATAGACAATTTACTTGGGGCCTGCCGAATTTGGGGACCGGGTACGATTGGGCCAAATCGGGTTTCTCACCCAAAAAGTTAAAAAAAAAAAGTCAAGTGTGAAAAAGCATCAGTGAGTCTCCTTGCCTAACTGGGAGGGAATACGGTTGGTGAGAAAATGATGTTCTTCGGTGTTTATATTACGCAGCTCTTATGATTATTTCAACATCAGGAATCTAAAAAACACCACCAAATTTGGACAAGTATTCTACTATTTCTTGTTTACACAAAATCCTCAAATCAGTTAAATAATGCAACATATTTTCTGGATGTATCCAACAATGTTAATTCCAAGTTGACTATTTTACCCTTGATCATTAAAATCATCAGGAACATCACTCTCATCAACAACACCAAATTTGGACATTTGGGGAGTCCAGAACATCCTTAGTTATACAGGTTCCTCTGGTAAGTTATATAACACAACATTTCTTACCCAATGTGTACTGCAAAATTTATGCAGAAGTGACTCTGTGTTCCAATCGTACCCCCTTCCATGATTTCAAAACATCATTAACACCAATTTAGTTAACAAAAACCACAGATTGGGACAATTCAAGGGTGCAGAAATGAAATTAAATGATTTGCATTTATATAGCGCTTTTCAAGTCTATAACTTCCAAAGCGCTTTACAATGCGCTCCACATTTCCCAATAACGGCCTTGCAGCCATGTAAGGTGCTAACCTGCTTATTGGGGGTATTAGGGGTTCAGTGTCTTACCCGAGGACACTTCGACAAGTAACACGGACTAGCCGGGATTCGAACTGGGATCCCTTGATCCTAAGACGAGCGCTCTACCCCCTGAGCTACTGCCGCCCCCAAACCTTCTTGGTTATGCAAGTTTCTCAGGTCAGTTAGAAAACAACATCTTTTGAAGACATGTCCTGAAACATACATGCAGAGTTTATTGTGTTTTGTTTTCCACAATGGTTCCCCTTTTGAATGATTATTATAATCAGAAACATCCATCTCATTGACAACACCAAATTTGGATCATCCAGAAACTCCTAGGTTATGCAGATTAGATCATTTGTATAACAACATTTCCTTCCAGATGTATACTGCAAAGTTCAGCAGAGTTGACCGTTTTTCCCACAATATTCCCCCCTTCATGATTAAAATCATTAACCAAGGTCTATCTCGAGTGTCCCTGATGCCATTTGGAAACAAAAGTTAAAAGATGCTCTGAACTGAACGTAAAAAAAAAACGAGTTCCTTGCTCGATTTCAAGAAAGTCCCGTTGACGACTTAAAGGTCTTAACCTTTTTAAGGCCGGCCCGTTTGAATTTAAACGCTCCGCCTCATTGGGGATGAAGATCACGCTCGGGTATTATGACCCTAAATTGTTATCACGATATTTCAGAAAATGATGAGATACAACATAAAAAGGTTTATGGTGTTTGTGCAGGATTTTTATGGAAACGCGAATTGGGGACTTTTAAGACCCTTTGAGGACGATAATAACGTTGAAAACGCGATGACAAAAATAAAAATAGAGAAGTTACTGCGGCAGTTTTTCCTGCTTCCACACAAAAAAGGCGATTCTTTCGGAATTGATGAATTCAATCGGGAGAACAACCGCTTGGAACGAAAAAGCATTCTTCCCGTTTTTTGGCACGGACGGCGGCGTCCCGGCGGGCGGCGTCCCGAACACGGTACGACAACGGTCTTATCGACGGGACGGGCGCCACGGAAACAATTACAAATCACAGAGGACGCCGCGGGGGGGATTAGGCCGCGATTCCAGAAAAAAAAAAAGAACCACGTCGGCGACGGCTCTAAATGCCGCAGTGAGGAACTTCAGCCCCGTCTGAGTAATCGAGCCATAAAATCCTCCGGGGTGGGAGGACGAAAGCCGGCCCGCGATTGGCTTTCAGACTCTTTCATTTGTGACTTTGCCCGTCTTGCAAAACGCTTGGTTTGTTTACGGGGGCTCTGGCGGTGGCCCGGGTTGATTGAAAACGGGAGCGTTCATTCTCCTACGCCGATTATTACCCTATGAATCGAGTTGAGGGATGTGATAGACCCATCGCGAAGAAAGGGGGTGGAGGGGGGCACAAGTAGCAGATGATACGATGAAATCAGAAGCGACATTCGGGACGGCTTCGGCATACCAACAAAAATCTGATATGAGAACTTGGAAATGACAATAAAATGGAGCGTTTACGATTACTGGCTACTAACTTTGAGCAGTCAGAGAGAGACATAGAGAGAGATAAAGGGGAAGAAAAAAAAAGAGACAGTAAGCAGGGGGGGCAAAGATCGGGAGACAACAAGAGAGAAAACTAAAGAGAGAAAGGGCGAGAAGAAATAGCATGGAAAAGAGACAAAGAAGTAGAGACTTAGAAAGAGACAGAAATACAAATAGAAAGCAAGAACAAAAGAGCTAGCGAGGGATCAAAAGAGAGAAAGAAAAAGATACAGAAGAGAGAAACAGACTAGAGATACAGAGGAGAAACCAAGAGCGTGAGAAGGTTAGAAAGCGAGAGAGAGAAAGAGAATGTGAGAACAAATGTAAGAGTGCGGGAATGAAAATAAAAGCGACAAAGAGCTATAAAAAGAGAGAAACAAATACAGAGAGAGAGGGAAACAAAAAGAGAAAGCGAGAACTAAAGAGGGAGTGACGGAGCAAGAATTAATGAAACAGAGACAACCAAAGAGAGAAACAGGAGGGAAACAGGAGGGAAAGAAAAAGAGGGAAAACAGAGTGAAATACTACAAAAAAGGAGAACAAGAGCAAGAGATAGAGAGAAACAGAAACAGAACAAGGGAGGGAGAAAAAACCGGAAGAGGCAGAGGGAGGGAGAAAAATAAAGCGAAAAGGAGAGAGAGAGAGAGAGAGAGACAGAAAAACAGAATGAGAGCAATAGACACAGAAAGTGAGAGAGGAAGACAAAAATAAGAGATATAGAGAACAAAAGCTGAAGACAAAGTGATAATGAAACAAAAGGGAAAGCATGGGAGAAACAAAGGGAGCAAAAGATTGAGAGAGAAAGAGAGCAACTGAGAAGATGAGGGTGAGAGAAAGAGACATTAAAACACATGAGAGAAACGGAGAGCAATAGAGAGACATAAAGCAAGAGAGAGAAAATGGTAAGAAAGAGAAAAAAAAGCAAAAGAAAGGGAGAGTGAGAGAATAAGAGGGATAGAAATGAAGAAGAGAGGAGAAAGAGAGAGAAAACGCAAGAAAAAATATGACTGAAACTGACCGAAAAAGAAAGAAAGAAAGAAAGACAAAGAAAGACAAAGCTAGAAAAGGGTGAGAGAAATTGAATCAGGAAGAAAAGGACAGCAAGAGAGAACGAGAGAGAAAACGCAAGATGGAAGGGGTGATAGAGAAAGAAGTAGCGAGAAAGACAAAGATTGTAAGCGAGAGAAAGACAGAAGGCGCACATGAGAGAAAAGCAAATCCCATTACTTTCAATCTGAATAATCCAAGAGTGAGGAAAAACCTTGACAGAAAGGAGCACCCTCCTAGATGTTGACATCACACAATGACTTGAAGCACAAAGCAACACAACATCAGCACTTGCCATCTTCTCTGCCGACACACAGAAAAAAACAATAGGCGCGCTCTCATCGAGTGGCAGCTTCAAGCCCGCCGCCTTGATCTAGCGAGGTGCTCGCCCGCTTCCCTAATTAAATTGTTGACACCTTTGTTTGCGGGCCAATAAGACGTTTGCTTGAGATCAAAGGACAAACCTCAGCTGAAAAAAAAAACCTCAGCGATGGGGCGAAAAAAGTGAATTTTGTAGTCGGCCGATTTGATCTGACAAGAGACGAGAGCGGCACGCTGCCGCTGACAAACCTTAGCGTAATCACTTGGCCGTGACACTGCGGGAAAAGTGACTCAAACGCTGTCGCTAACCAAAACAGCAGCACAAAATAAGTTACACTAGGAATGTATATTGTTGCAGACATGTGAAAAAAACCATCACCAAAATTCATTAATCCAAGAGGATGAAAAAACAGTAATCCCTTGCTCAGCGTTAGCTTAGCATTATCGTAGCACAAGCTTCACGTTATCTCAGCACTTTCCATTTTCTTCGCTATCTTAACATGAGTTTAACACTATTGCTAGCTTAATGTTATCTTAACGATATCTTAGCACTACCCTAATCTTATCTGGTCACTGCCCTAATGTTAGTTTAGTGCTTGTTTAACATCAGCTTAGCACTAGTTTATTGTTAGTTTAATTCTCACTCAACCTTAAAATGGGATTAACTAAATGTTATTTTAGCGCTTCAATATCATTATACTACTGCTATCTTAACGATGATAGGGTTAGGGTAAGCGCTTGTTTTTTGTTAGCACTATATTTTTGGAAGCTTAGCACGATTTTGACTTGAGTTTAGCGCTAGCTTAACATAAGCGTAGCGCTATTCTGTTGGTAATTTAAGCTAGCAGTGAGTTCATGTTAAACTAGCACGATCATCAATTTACCGCTATATTCACGTAAACTTAACATTAGTTTAACGCGATCTTAACGTTGGTTCAACACTAGCTTAATGTCATGTTAAGGCAGTGGTTCTCAAATAGTTGGGCGGGCCCCTCTGGGGGGCGCGAGCGCCTTTGACTTCAAGGAACTTTTTTTTTCACATTCCCAGAATAAAGTGCGATTGCACTTCTATTACACTAGGGGGCAGTGGCGTTCTCAGTATTTTGATTACATTTAGCCTCCACACAGTGCATTAAGCTTAGAGTATGAAATGTAGCCATGAAGTGAAGCAGGCCCTCAAGTAACCCGATGAAAAAAATAGAGGATTTCTTCTTCCGAAGGGGGGCGTGACAGAAAATAATTCAGAAACATTGGTTTAATGCCAGCTTAGTTATGGTTTAAATTTAACATTAATTTAGCGCTTGCAAACATTATTGTAGCACTAGCTTAGTGTTGCCTTAGCACTATCTTGGCAGAGAAACTTCCCAAACATAAAACATACAAAAATAACACAAATTATCAACAAATAGTCTTCATACATACAAAGCCGTTTTTTTTCTAAAGATTAAGTTAATTAACTGAGAATTAACCGATTAACTCAACCGTGGGGGACAGTCTTAGCTGCGAAATCAAAGATGTTCTAAAAAAAAGGTGATGCTCCTGCTTGACCTAAAAATCATCTGTGGTAAAAGTGCCCATCGGCATGTAAAGTGAATCCAAAGCTGCACTATTAAATGACAGATGCTCTTGAGTGCACTGAAAATCATGGTGAGAGAAATCACCCTGGGGCATGTAAGAAGCCAAAGCTGCACTATTACATGACAGATCCTCTTGCTCGCGCTGACAATCATCGTTGGTAAAAGCGCTCGTCGGCACAAAAGGATAAGCCAAAGCTGTACTATTAAACAACAGACGCTCTAGCTTGAGCTGAAAATCATCATTGGGAGAGCACCCATAGGCACTTACAGTGTAGCCAAAGTTGCACTATTAATGACGGATGTTCTTGCTTGCTCTGAAAATCATTGAGGCATAGTTTGTCTTTCAACACTTAATGAGAGGTCAAAGCTGTACTATTAACAAAAGATGCTCTTGTTGACCTGAAAAATCATATATCGGTAGGGAAAACTATTTAACGACCAATGCTGTTGCTTAAGCCGACAACCGTCGGTAGGAAGCGCGCCAATAGGCATTGAAGGATTTTATACATTGGACTATAAAGGATTTTTCACGATGGAATACAAATTACATTTCATGCAAAATATATTCACTGACTGGGCTGTAGTACAAGGTCAGGGCAGGCTGGTGGAAGATGTTGTTTACAGAAACGGGACGTACTGCTGCTAAGTTAATCAGCACACCCAGACGCTGTTGACGCAGAAAGGCCCCGATGACGCAGAAAGGCTCGGTGTTGTTTTGAGGACCCCAGACATCGGGACGTTCGTCTATGAGATGGTGAAGCCCAGGGGGTTTCCTTGGCACGCCCATGGGAGGAGCCAGCACACCATTATGTGGGGAGAAGATGGCCAATAGGAGAAAGCTAAATGACTTCAGAAAAAAGGCTTCACACAGACTCAAACGTCGTTAATTCTGCCGTTTTCGATGAAGTACACTTAGTTAACTTGTTAGGGAAAATACATCTGCCCCCTTGTGGAAATGTCGGCTTCCTGTTCAATTTTCCCTCAAGGAACGAGCGCGCATAAATTGTTGGGTGAATGTAGGTTGTGTTTAAGGGAGTCAGATAACAAATTCGAACAATTTGGTAAACGGTACATTTTGATAATTAATTCCCAACAGCATGTAAAGTAAAACCAAAGCTGCACTATTAAAAAAAAAGATGCTTTTGTTTGCACTGAAAATCCCAGATGCAGAAAGTGTTTTTAGGCACAAAAATCAGAGCGTTACTACTTACTGAAGATGCTCTTGCTAAAGCTGAAAACCATTGATGGGTAAGCACCTTTGGGCATGGGAGGAGAAATCAAAGCTGTAGTATTTAACAACAAATACTCAGGTTGAGCTGTAAATCGCCGTTGTGGAAAGCGTCCCAAAAATGTCTTCCAAAAAGAAACCAAAGATGTACTATTTAGGAACAGATGATCTTGTGTGTGGTGAAATCAAACCGATACCTGTATTGCTGGATGAATCACTCCAACTATGCTTTACTTAATGCTTCTTTAAGAGAAGAGGGCGAAAAGTTAAATCTCAATAACTAAAAATCCTGACCCCAAAACAACAAAATGACTAAAAGCATTTAGCACGAAAACCTTCGACAACAACCCAAAACTAGCGTCCCTCATTGCTAGCTGATAAATGGAGGCCATTTAATGCGCTAATGGGGGCCGGCAAAGAAGGCGGGGCCAAACAGATGTGAACGTTGGGTTATTAACGACAACTGAGGAGATGAGGCGGAGTCAACGCCGTTTATTTCAGCGCGGGTTTTGGCCCCGGGCTTTTGCCGCATGCGAGCCTCGGGGCGGGCCCTTCGGCACCCTGTCAAGTGGCTGCCGTCGTTGTGTTGCGCATCTTGCGGATGCTATAGCCGTGGCTACGGCTTATGCTTCATTTTTGATGTCTTTTTACGTCTGAATAGCAAATTCTGTCTTGACTTACTTGTTATGCTCAAAAGCTTTTGCCAACCATAACAGCAGCTCGCAATCAAGGAAAGAAACTCGTGATTAGAGAGTAATCTATATCGTCACTGTCAAAAAAGAGGTATTACAGTAGTCCCTTGCTTAGCGTTAGCTTAGCATTCTTATTCCTCTAGCATTGGTTTATCTTTTCCATCTTATTGATGGTTTACTGCTAGCTTCAAGTTATCTTAACACTACCTTTATGTCCACTTAAAGTTAGCACCAAACAATCTTAGCGTTAGTTAGGGTTTAACATTAGCCTAACATATTGTTGGTTTGACGTTAGCTTAACTTTAAGCTAGTATCAAATCAAGACTATCTAAGCACTAGCTTAACGTTATCTTAGCGCTAGCATAACGTTATTTTACACTATGTTAACGTTGCTTTAACACTAACTTAAGGTTAAGACAACGTTAGCTTAACATGAGCTTTGATTATAACTAGCACCATCTAATTGTTAGTTGACCCATTGAAATCATGTCAAATTAATATTATCTTTGCATTAGTTTAACATTATTGAAGTGCTATCTTAATACCAGCTCAGTAGCCTATACCAGCTCAGTAGCCTAGATGGTAAGGCGCCCGCTTTGAGACTGGGAGGTCGGTGGTTCGCGCCCCGGCCGAGTCATTCCTAAGACTTAAAAAGTGGTCGGCGGCGCCCTCTGTTGGCTGCGGCTGCATCGGCTCGCTACAACGAGTCAGGTGCAATCGACATTTCGTTCTGTGTACATTGTTACACAGAATGACAATACAAGGAAATGATTATTATTATTATTATGTTTAGCTAGAAGTAGTTTATTGTTAGCTTAGCACTTGCGTGAATACCTTTGCTATCTTAACATTAGTTTAACGCTTTACAGCAGGCCAACGTCAGCTTGGCACCAACATTCAGTTATCTTAGCACTAGTTTAATATTAGTTTAACTGTTGTTTAAATTAATGTTATTTTAGGACTAGCTTAATGTTATCTTAGCCCTAGCTAAACATTCGTGAAGGAATAATGTTAGCTTATTGTTAGCATTAGTTATGTGTTTTTGAGTGCTGCCTACTCTCACATGATCTTTTGCTTTCTCTGACAAAAATACTATTTCTGCTGCCACCTAGAGGCAATTGATTACCAAGAAACATTTTTTGACTAATCTAAGGAGTTTTATCCAGGCAAAAGAACTGCTTTTCCAACATTTTGTGACTGGAGACCAAAAACTAATTAAAAACCGGATCGTACTCCTGAAATATCATGTAGCTGTAATTGTATGCAATTCACCTCTCTCAGATGCACACACATTGTGCCTTTATTATTTCTGAAATATGAAATAAAGAGCAAATATTTTAAAAAAAACATGAAAATCTGCAAAACGATCTCACAGTTACCCAGCAATCAGTTGAATTTGATTGCTTTCAAATTTTCTTAGGCATCCACGCTGGACCTTTAAGATTTTTAAAAAATGGTAATGTACAGAAACGCTAACAAAAATTTTGCAAATAATCAAGTCAAGTTAAGTCATGTTTATTTGTGCAGCCCTTTATCACAAGGAGTCTTTAAGGGCCGCACAGATTACAGATTATTGCAAACCACAGACTATTATGACACCATCCCCTGATCTAAAACCCACATGCGGGCAAGGAATACTCAAAAACCTCAACATAAGGAAAATGAAGAAACCTTGAGAAGGGACCGCACATGAGGTCATCCCCCATCCAGGATGACCAGTCTGCATAGATAACCTTCACCCACAAATTGGTTGGATTATTTTTTTTTTACGTATTTTCTATCTCATATACATACACACACTGTACCTTTTATATTCCTGAATAAATATGAGATAATGTGCATAAATGTTCACACACATTTTTAGTAATTATACAGTAATGGTCAGGCAAAAATAAATTCAATTTTTGCCGCCATCTAGTGGCAATTAGCTGCCATGAAACAACAGTCAACTGAACTGAGGCATTTGTTGGTGAAAATCCGGCATAGTCAGACACAAAGTCTCAATCCTCTCTCCGGAACACACACTCTACCTACCAAATTGGGTATAAGTGCAGAAATGTTCACAAAAATATAAAAAAGAAATCTGGATATATATCCTAGCTGTGACTTTGTAGGTGTTGCTAAGGATGACTAGTCCATTTTGTGCTGTAGCTAAAACAAATTCGTCTTCTGCTGCCAACTAATGGCGACCCATTATGATCAGCAAATAAGGCAATAAAATGCACTCAATCGCAATAAAATGAGAGGTGATCCTGCAAAAAAACCCTTGGGACAGTGTAGATTGATTTTGTTTCATGCAAATATAAGACGACCCCCTGGTTTCATGATTGTATTTTCCAAAATGTGCCTTTTATGCGAGTATATACGGCGCATAGCCGTCAATGGCACAGAATAAGCAATCATGTGGAGTAAAGGCAGTTATTTCTTTTTTTTTGACTCAATTTTGTTGTCAGTTTTTTACCTTTATCACAGGGTTCTAAGAACTATTACATGGCCAAATTCAAGCACTTTAAGCACTTTCAAGGCCAATTTTCCATTTTTTCCAGTACCATTTAAAGAAAAAATCCGGTGTGAATTTCTGTATTTCTGCAGAGCTACAAATATAAATACCTGGGATTAACATATTCATGTTTTAATTATAATAATCAAGACATTCTGTATGATTTTTAAATCTTGAGTAATATCTTATATATTTGTGGATCTTAACAATATGTGTGTAAATATTTGGAGACAAATCTCCATATAAATGTTGGGTAAAAATTACACAAATATGTAGCTTACATTTTCAGTTGCAGGAAGGTATTCCCATTACAAATTACTACTCGAAAACGCTACCTTGTTTTTTTTTTTACATGGCCCATAATAAATGTCCATAATTTATACATAATCCTTGCACTAATACGCATTTCATAGTGTTCTGTTTAGATGTAGTAGGTAGCTAACCGTTAGCAAAAAAAAAAAAAAAAAAAAAAAAAAGAAAATCATCGTTAAACTAGTCATCTCCCTGGGCTTCCTGACTAAAAAGCGCTGACTCTCCCAATGCGAAGATTTGGATCAACACTTGTTCACAATTTAAAGCATGCTGTGCGTGGATTTGTCCCATGTTTTAACCATTGTTTGTATTTTTCTTTTTCAAGTCATCCTTCACTTAATCTGCAACTTCCTGGCATCTGGGTGTGGTTCCCCTGTTCTGATACGCCTTTCCAAATGCACCCGAAGGGGGCGATGACGCTTCATATGAGAACACCGCCCAAAGCAATGCAACACCACTGCTCGGCCAGTGGCGTCATTGCTAGGGCTTTTTTATTATATTTGATTAATGCGTGGTATTTTGAGGCAGACGGACAAAAAACATCATATGGCAAGCACTTTCCTGACCTTAAAAACATGAACTTAAAATTCAAGTATTAGTTATCACCATCTTTTTCCCAAAAAAAGGCAATAAAACGCACTAAATGACAATAAAATGGGGTGATGTCCATTTCAAACACAATCGGGGCAATGCCATTTGAGTGAACGGGAAAGAGAGATCGAGCAGGATGTTATTGCCATTGAATTTAAAAGGAGTATAATTGACTCTCCGTTTTCTTTTTTTGCTTCTTGGCAATTTCATGCCAAGGCAAAGACCTGCGACCCACTAAAAAAAGGGATTGCCAGTTGATAAACGCTGCAATAAAGTGCAGAAATGTTCACAAAGAATTTACAGAAAAGTTGAACATGAATCAGTCAACCAGCAATCATTTCGAAGGCATGACTTGAAAATATTCTGGATCTTCACCTTTCCTCCGCAAAAAAATTTTTTGCTGCGGGCAAACGATTTATTTTGTGGCTTTAATTTCACACTTGACGGGCGGCCAAACACTTCCGGAAAAGAAAGTAGGCATCGAAAGCAATTAAAAAGTACATTTCCACAACGCTGGATGGACCCTTAAGCATTATTGTTCGGTGTGTGCGCCAAATTAAGGCGAATTTCTGTTTTCTCTGGGGGGAGGGGGCCGGGCTTTTATTTTGAAAATATGAAAGAGATGCCAAGCCTCTGAGGTCTCATTCAGTGCTTTTCGTCATTTTTTTGCTTTAAAATGCAGATGAAGTAAGGCTGCAAGTAACCATTATTTTAATAAACAATGAATAGGTTGATTTTTCCTTTGTATTAATCAGATTTAAATATATTTCTAATTTCCTTCCTCTTTCTCATATATTAAAGTTTAGGATAGAAACAAAAATAGTGCACGAAAACATCAGAATATTCTCTAATATAAAAGTGTTAGTCGAACACAAATACAGTGTTCATTTTACCTGTGAAAAGTGATGAGTCCCGGGGACTCGCATGCTCAAAAATCTATGGGTCCCAACAGAGATCTATGGGTCCCCAAAATTTTGTGTTATCGAGGTTGAAATTGTAAATCGGCGACAAATATATAATATAAATCTATATATTCATTCAGGGGCAGCACGGCGGCGCAGTGCGGCACAGTTCAGGTCATGGGAACCTGTCGTGGGTTCAAATCCAGCTCCAGACTTCCTGTGCGGAGTTTGTATGTTCTCCCCGTACTTGCGTGGGTTTCCTCCGGGCACTCCGGTTTCCTCCAACGTTCCAGAAACATGCATTTCAGGTGAATCGGCCGGTCCAAATTGTCCCCAGGTGTGAGCGAATGAGTTGTCTGTCCCTGTGTGCCCTGCGATTGGCTGGCAACCAGTTTAGGGTGTCCCCTGCCCACTGCCTGGAGATGGCTGGGATGGGCTCCAGCCCCCCAGCGACCCTAATGAGGATAAGCGGTACGGCTAATGAGATGAGATGAGATATTCATTCAGTTTTAATCATCACAGTTTATTGGTAATACAAATCAGTTATCACTTCAAGATTTTTCAGTTCACAACAATATTATACAAAACATTATACAAAATAATATTGCTGAAATAATTATATCAATCTATATTCTTTTGTTTATTTTCTTTCATCAAATCGTTGGCTTCAACACACTAGTTTTCCTTGCCTCCGCGATCTTCTGAAGAATTTATCTGCCGTTTTTCCCTGCCAGAATTATTGCCGTTGTTATCACTTTCTGCATTAAGTTTTGACTTATTACTGACACTGAAGAAATTACCAATTTTGTGTTGATTTTCACCTGTTTTCACTGTTTTTCGGAGGCATACTCATACCTGTCAACCTCCACGGCTCCATGCACTTACAAACTGTCATATTTTCCCTTACAAAATACAAAAAAATCTTACACCATATTTTTTTTCAAACGTGTTTATGTAGTTTAACATGTTATATTGTACTTGTGTTTCCTTATATCATATATTGTTAATAAACATTTTGTTGTGAGACTGCTGGCAGCACGGCGGCGCAGTGGTTAGCGCTTGTGCGGCACAGTTCATGTCATGGGAACCTGTCGTGGGTTCAAATCCAGCTCCAGACTTTCTGTGCGAGTTTGTATGTTCTCCCCGTGCTTGCGTGGGTTTCCTCCGGGCACTCCGGTTTCCTCCCACATTCCAAAGACATGCATTTCAGGTGAATTGGCCGGTCCAAATTGTCCCTAGGTGTGAATGAGCGAATGAGTTGTCTGTCCCTGTGTGCCCTGCGATTGGCTGGCAACCAGTTCAGGGTGTCCCCTGCCCACTGCCCGATGATTGCTGGGATGGGCTCCAGGCCCCCGCGACCCTACTGAGGATAAGCGGTACGGCTAATGAGATGAGATGAGATGAGACACTGAGTTGCTCGACATGAATGAGGTTTATTATTGAAAATAGTTCAAAATGAAGTAGCTTGGACGTTCACTGTAGAAGGAAAAAATACATGCAAATATAATTAAGTAGAAAAATACATTTTCTTAATCAAATTATTAATTCATTTTCTGCATTAAATTATTGTTGGTAATATACCGATTAAAACCTGTCTTTTTTCATTTTTTCCTTTTATACTTCCTTTTTTTCTTAACATATTTTTTACAAGATCATAATTCGTAATATAATGCATCAAAGCAAGTGAGCCGTTTGAGAGCCGGCTCTCTCTAATGAGTTGAGCCAAAAAAGCCGGTTCGCTAAAAAGAGACAGACTTCCACCACAACAATGACGTAATCTTGTTTTCCGAGATCGGCGTGCAGACGAAAACTCGAACCGCGAGACCAAAACAACAATGGCGTATCTGCCTGACGAAAAGTCGAGTGCGGTAAATCTTTGTTAAAAAAAAGTATCGGGTAATAATGACAATTTTGTGTCAAAAAAGTTGCGTCCCGGGGACGCACGTAGATTTGACACAATGCGTCCCCAGCAAAAACGATGCTTCTAGGACGCAGGGACGCGGGCAAATGAGAACACTGAAATATATACGAATGTTTTGCTGTATATGCAAGATACTGTTTATATAAAGTGCAAAAAAAGATAGGCAACATCAGAAGAGGGTACTTTGTCGGATCAGGAGGACCCCCGTGCATCAAAATATGGCCTGGAGGTGCCCTCTGTTGGACCAATTTTCTACTACAAATTAGTACCTGGATCAAGAGGACGTCGCGCAGCAAAATGTGGTCTCGAGTCGCCCTCTGCTGGATTAAAGTCCCTCTACAAGCATGTACCCTCAACTCACATGGAAACTCAACTCGATTGAATTGAATACGTCCCCTGACATAATAAATCCAGACCTGTCAACCTGTACGTTTTTGCCGTACAAAGTATGTTTATTATGCATTTTAAGACGTGTACGACGTACAAGAAAATCTGAACGGAAAAACGCAAATTCGTCAATTATGGGTACCATCCGGTACACACCAACTATCACAAAACGGCAAATCGATCAAGTCAAACGAGTTCGCCGCGGAAGCCTCTATCTCGGTATCGTTTTTTTCGTTGCAAACAAAGCGAGCGGTTTGATGTAGTGAAATAAAGTCCGTCTCTTTTTAGAGAACCGGCTTTTTCAGCTCAACTCATTAAAGAGAGCAGGCTCTCAAACGGCTCACTTGCTTGGATGCATTATATTTTTTTTGAATTTCATTTTTCATTATATTACGAATGATTATGATGTATAAAGAAGTAAAGAAAAAAAGAAGTATAAAAAGGAGAAAATGAAAAAAAGACAGGTTTGTGGTTATCCCTTTAATCGGTATATTACCAAAAAATATATATGGTGTAAGATTATTTTGTATTTTGTAAGGGAAAATACAACATTTATTAAGGGCATGGAGCCCTGGAGCTTGACAGGTATGTAAATCGATGAAATTTGTTGCCAACGCTTTTAATAATTGATTTTATCGATTCTTTGTTGCAGCCCTAATATGAACCCCATAGTCCTGTCGGGGGAGAGATTAATGACCGTGTTCAGGCACTAAACACCCCTGTTGCAAAATAAGAAAAGAAAAATCAGCAATGTAAGTGGCGTGTAACGGTCAAATTTGAATACCGCAATGCCCCCCACCCCCCTTTCGCATGCATGCATATAAATCCTCATTGCACGGCTCCTGGGGGGGCTCACTCTCACACGGGAGGGCATCAATCAATAGACAAGCTATAACGGGAAGGGGGGAGGTTCCCCTTGGCATGAAAGTTGATGTTTCCCACCTGCACAACAGCAGCGGTGCCGCAATAAGCTCCCTGCCACTTTGAACCTGCCTGGCAGGAGAAAACAAGCATTGGGGTGGGGGTCCTGTTATTTGCAGCGTCCTACATGCCCTCCCCTCCCAATTGGATGTCACATACACCCCCATAGGATGAGAAAATGAATACTGGTGGGTAGGATTTAAAGTTGATGTCGTTATAGTTGCTAACCAAAACAGCAGCCCACACCAAGGAACAAAAATAGGAATATGGCATTACATGTGAAACATGGAAATTGTTGTACACACAAAGAATCATATGTCAACCAAAACAGCAGCACCTCATTTCTATATATTTTTTTTACTAGTATACTTAGTTCTCATTTCTGGGACATCACACTGCTTCCATTGCTCTTTTTTATGTTTTATTTATTAGAACGATGGGATTTTTGTTTTCCGCATGCTCCATGAACCCCAAATCTATAGCTCATTTATTTTATTTTTTTAAACCAAATTTGAAATAAACTTGATTCTTATTTGTTTGGGTTTTTTGTATTTCTTGAACATTTGAAATATATGCTGATTTTTTTTAATTGATATCGAATATGATTATATTTTATTTATTTTTTAAAATATTTTATTGATTGTTTTTCCTTTTTCTTAAATGTAATGTTTTTGATATTTTATTTGCTTATTTTGATTTTTTTGTGATTTTTTAAAAACGCAGATTTTTTGAGATTGTATCCATTTGTTTGATTTATAGAATTTGCTTATTTTTATTAAATTTATTTTTGTTTGACAACGTGCATATTTGTCAATTTATTTACTATAAATTTATTCACTCAATATTTTATTCATCTACTGATCTTAATGTATTTTTCCTTTTTCATGTGCATGCTTTTTGATTTATTAATGTTCATTTTTTTTATTTCTTTGCATGTTTTGATTTTTTCTTTATAACATTGATTTTATTGTTTATCTTATGTTTTCGTTTAAAAAATGTATTTGCTCATTTATTTTCTCATACGTACAGGGTTCCTACAGCTTAAGGCAAGTTAAATTCAGGATTTTTTAAGACATTTTTAATGCCTTTTGAAATCAAATGTAAGACAAATAACATTCCTTGCACAAAATACATGGTGCCTCGTACACATTGCCCAGCACAGTTTTTAGCCATGGCGAAAAACGTTCGGCCGAGAGACACTCCTCATTAAATGCAGATTTCGCAGGCATGGTCCAAAGTAAAGCTACAGTATGTGTATTGTGGGTAGAAGTATCACATGTGTCTGCTCTGAAAGGCCCGACTGAAACCACATCACCGTTTTGATAGTTCCACTATGGTAGCCACGAAGGTCAATCTGTCAATTATTAAAAAAGACGATTGATAAATCTTGCTAAATCTTTTAAGTTCAAATAAACACAAATCTTATGATTGGTTGTATTTTTAAGACTTTCGAAAATTGGATTTAAAAGATTGAAATGCCGGCAAAGGCCTTGTTTTTAGAATAAAGAATTCAATAACTTTTCCATGTATTCACTTTATTCATTTTTTGCCTTTTCTACTTGTTTATTTCTGCTGATACAGCCCGCTTATTTATTCATCTTTTCATAAATTTGCTAGGTTCTTTATTTACCGTTTACATATATCATTATTATGGTGTATATATAGGGCGGCATTAGCTCGGGAGGTAGAGCGCTCGCCTTGGGATCAAGAGGTCGCAGGTTTGATTCCCGGCTCCTCCTTATTATATGTTGAAGTGTCCTTGGGTAAGACACGGAATCCCTAATGCCCCCAAGAAGCAGGTAGGCGCGTTGCATGGCTGACTCCCTATTGGTGTGTGAGTGTGTGTGTGTGTGTGTGTGAATGGTTAATGTGAAGCACATTGTAAAGCGCTTTGGTAGGTCTTCCTTGACTTGGAAAGCGCTATATAAATGCAGACCATTTACCATTTATTTATGATAAATAAGCCATAAATAACCTAAAAATCCATTCTCATACGTTTACTTTATGGTTGGTTGGTGGTAACCATTTCTGGCGTGTCTTGGGCAAGTACAGCCTGGTGGTGCCCATCCCTCTCCAGGCCAACCAACGTTTACACCCAGTCTTGAACCAGGGACTTTTCACTACAGAAATAATGAATCACTCTGCCCAGAACATACACAAAGTCTAATAATACTGTGTCATTTTAACAGCATAACTCCATTGATTCATTCATATTTATTACTTTGAGGACTTTTTCTATCCTAAATGGTTGAGAAACACCGAAATATACAATATAAAAAAACATTAATTCTACAAAAATATCATCTTCTAAAACAAACAACCAGATCTTAAAAAAAAAACAATAGAAGCATTATTCATTTACTTTATAAAGGCCAAGCAAGTAAAAATGAAGCACACCTGCTCCCACCCCGCATCGTATGTCGGAACCTTTGTCGTAACCCGAGCATCACCACAGCTTGGAACGAATTCCATGTGCACACTTCATTTGTTTTTTGTTTTTTCAATTCCGGATTTGCAACTTGCAAACTCCACACCAGCAAAACCTGACACCTTCAGCCAGAATATTCCAAACAGCACGCTGCAAAAGAAATCAACACAAATAACAACAAATGCATCGGAACGCAGCATGATTCCACTTGCACTTTCTTGGGATTTTTTACAGGAGACACGGTAAAAACCGAACCGGGTCTTACCGGTGTGCGCAGAGCAAATGACGGCCAAGGCGACGAGGAGGACGCGGTACTTCCACGCGGACGCCATACTCCCTTATTCCTCTCTTTCTTCTTCTCTTCTTTTTCTTCTTTTCAGCGTTAATATTCCTCTTTTCTTGGGCAGGAAATTCGTAAGCGCTCACTCAGTCAGTCGCTCGCACCTGAAACCGGACGGGTGCGCGTTCCCGCAAAGCCTCCGTGCGCGTGCGTGAGCCTGCGTGCGCGCCCACGCCCACTTTCTCTCCGCGGGAATGTCAACACTCGTGATGTGTCGCTCGCAAACGAAACGTCTCTACGAGCCGGCTCTTGGAAGTAAACGGCGGAAGCCGGCTCCTCACCAATCAGAAGCTAACGCTTTTCGAATCAGTGATGTGTCGTTCGTTGACATAACGGCTCATTTGAGCCATTTCCTTTCGAGATAATACAGTGTCATTTGTGAGCAAAACGGCTCTAGAAGGTGACTCTTTGGAATGAATGATGGCAGCTGGCTTCTTTCCAGATAATGTAGTGATGTGTCATTTCCAAACGGAACAGCCTGATGAGCCGGCTTTTAGAAGTGAACAGCAGGAGCTCCTTTAAAGAGAGTTACTTGTTGTGCGCGAACGTAACGGCTCTATGAAACAGCTCTTCGACTTGAACGCTGCGGGAAGAGGCTCTTAACTAATCAGGAGTCGGCTCCCTTCGAGGAAGTGATATTTCATTGGCAAACAAACCGGCTCTATAAACCAGCTCTTTAAAGTGAAGGACAAGCCGCAACACTCACCATGCAGGAGCCGGCTCCCTTCACGATGTGGATGTTTTTGCTCTTGGATGTAAACGAATATAACGGCTCTCTGACACGGCTGTTTGAAGTGAATGATGAGCGGCGGCTCTTATCAATCAGGGGCCGGCTCCCTTCGAGCCAGTGATGATGTGCTATTGGCTCCCCACCAATGAGAAGCCGCCTCCTTTCAAGATAGTTATAATTTGTTAGAAAACGAAGCAGCTGTATGAGAGAACTCTTTGGAGTGAACGACGGTAGAATGCTCCTTTCGAGATAGTGATGTGACGTTTGCGAACAAAACAGCTCTATGAGACGCCTCATTGAGGTGAACGATCATAATGGGAGCAAACTCCTCTCAAGATAGTGATGTGTTGTTTGCAAACGAAATGGATATCTGAGCCAGCTCTCTGGTGTGAACCATGGGCGCTGGCTCCTTTCGAGATAGCGATCTGTAATTCACAAACACAACGGCTCTGTGAACTGGCTCTTGGAAATGAACGACAGAACCCGGGTCCCTTTGAGATATAGATGTCTTGTTTTTGGATGTAACGCTTCTATGAGCTGTTTTTTTAAGTAAACAGTAGGAGCCGGCTTCTTTCGAGATAGTCATTTGTAATTCAGAACAAAAGGCTCTGTGAACAACGGGAGCTGGCTCACCACCAATATACTTTTTTCTTCATTTGTATCTCTTTTTTAGGGCTTCTTACTTTTTTTTTCATGCTTTTTGCTTCTCTCTTTTCCCTTTTTACTCTTATTTCTTCTTTTGGGGCGGCAGTAGCTCAGGAGGTAGAGCGCTCGTCTTGGGATCGAGGGATCCCAGTTTGAATCCCAGCTCGTCCGTGTTACATGTCGAAGTGTCCTTGGGTAAGACACTGAACCCCTAATACCCCCAATAAGCATAAGGTTAGCGTCTTGCATGGCTGTAATACAAGGCTGCTATTGGGAATTGTAGAGCACATTGTAAAGCGCTTTGGGAAGTCATTGACTTGAAAAGCGCTATAGAAATGCAGATCATTTCATTTCTTTTCTCTTTTTCATAATGTTTTCCTTCCTTTTTTTGGGTATTTTCTTTTTCTCTATTTTATCTGCATTATTTTCTTCCAGATATATTAAAGGCATTTGATGCTTAATGCTATAAAATTAGGTAATACATGGATTAAAGCATCAAAACCAATTTGAAGAGTCGTGCGTAAGCCGAAAGAGCCAACTCTCTAAAAAGAGCCCGGATCGCTATTTCTAATCCACGGGAATGTCAACACTCAGACGCGGTGCTGACTTTTTAAAACAGTATTTGAAAGTCTGATGGACCCGGAAAGCTTCCATGATCACGTCACTGTGCTTTTAGTGTTTCTTTTATTCTTAAATCACTTTTTTTCTTGTTTAATTAAAATGCATTAGTTATTTGTTTTCTACTTTTCCGACGTGAACGCAGCATTGTTTCAAAGCTGTGTCTTTGACGCCCTCCACAGGCAACCTCAGGAACCTCATTTAGATTGTGTTTTTATATATTTATGACGACTTCGTTAGGATGCCAATTTGTTCAAAAACATCATTCATATTTTATTAAATTCATATTATACGTCTTCTATTTTTTACCAACTCTTTTAAACGTAGCACTGCTTCAAAACTGTATCTGTAGCGTTCCCGACTGGCCGTCTAGGGAATAGCATTTGATTTATTTCAATTTACGACGACGTCGTCTTCATTTAAAGGAACAAAATATGATAGAAATCAAAGTACAAATGACATTTATGGACTAATTTGACTTAGAAGGTTCATTAACAGGCTTGTAAATTTATTTATTCGTCCTGTAAAATTCACGGCTGAAAATAATTCAAACGTAATTATAGATCTCAAATTTAAAAACATTCGTTGTATTGTGTAAAAGTATGTAAGAAAAATAGAAAAGGGGAGTGATAAAAATGTTTCATTTTATCCCCAAATTACAAAATTGAGTTTGAAAGAGGAAATTTAAATGGAAAAAGTAATAAAAAGATTATCAAATGGGGAATAAAAAAAAGCAGGAGAAAAATAAATTAACAAGTACATAATAAAGAAGATAAGTCAAAATGTAAAAAATCAGAACTTATATAAATTAGTAAATACCGACATAAATAAATAAAGATAAGCCAAATGTGGGAAAAAACAGGATTGAAATAGATGCATAAATACATCCATCCATCTATCCATCCATCCATTATCCGTACCGCTTATCCTCAGTAGGGTCGCGGGGGTGCTGGAGCCCATCTCAGCTGTACTCGGGCAGTGGGCAGGGGACACCCTGAACTGGTTGCCACCCAGTCGCAGGGCACACAGAGACAGACAATTCGCTCGCTCATTCACACCTAGGGACAATTTGGTCTGGCCAATTAACCTGACCTGCATGTTTTTGGAATGTGGGAGGAAACCGGAGTGCCCGGAGTAAACCCACGCAAGCACGGGGAGAACATGCAAACTCCGCACAGGAAGGTTGGTGGCTGGATTTGAACCCATGACCTCAGAACTGTGCCGCACACGCGCTAACCACTACCGCCGTGCTGCCCACATAAAAACATACATAAATAAGGGAAATTAAAAAGTTGGTGAAAAAAAATACAGAACTTAAATAAAATAAGACCAAAATAAATAAATAGATAATAAAGGAAAGACAAATGTGCATTCAAAGAAAGATTAAAATAAATAAATTAAGGCATAAATAAATAAAAATAAAGATTGTAAGACAAAATGTGGAACAAAAGCAGGATTAAAATAAGTGAATACATAAATAAATAATAAAGAAAACGTGAACTAAAAAAAGCATGATTCTAATAAATAAACTAATAAATAAAAAATCATTTTTATTAGAAATACAGGATTGATGCTAGTCCTGCTACGCATTCCTCCCTGACGCGCCTCACTCTATAGATATCGCGTGTCCTAAACGCTTGGGGCAAACTGGGTCATCAGCTGGTGACCACCAGTCATGAGGTTTCGCTTCTTGAACCCCAGGACATCTCCCGGTGGCGGAACGATGGTTATCTCTGCCAACCCTAATGATGCCCTGGGTGTTGTTTATCGGCCCCCAGCTCCCATTCTTCCTCCGCAGTCACAGCCAGAGCCGCCTTTTTCGGCCACCTCCGCCAGCTTCTTTGTTGCTCTCTGGTGGACAGGTCCTGTGCAAGCCAGGTCTTTGAGCAGGCGAGAAGTTGACAAGCCCACAAACCCCTGCATCCCACCTCAACTGGGCATACAGGGGTCTTCCAGCCCGCCTCCCTTCACTCGGCTGCCAGATCTTCGTATTTGTCCCGTTTCCTCTCTTATGCCGCCGCTCATTTTGCACAATGTTGAATATTTTTGCACTGCCTCATATTGCACTAATACGATCTCAAAACTGTATGTAACAGCCTACACTTCTTGTGTAAATATTGTGTAAATTATAACCTTTACCTTCTTTGTTCCTTTATCTTCTTTGTTTTCTTTCTTTCCTCACTGTTAAATGTGAAACTGGAGTGCCACGTCCAATTTCGTTGTCACAATATGTTAAACCCATTTTGTTACAATAACAATAAATGTATATTCTATTCTATTCTATTCTATTCCCTCCTCCCACGGGACAGTTAGCTCCAGAGGGAGGACTGCATTGCTGGCTACCATCTGCAGAACCATTTCTGGCCGGAATGATGTTTCAGTTATCTCCCTGGAAAACTGCAACTGCCTCTTCAGGTCGACTATCATCTTCCACTCTCTGCCGTGTTTGACGGGTGGGTGGCAGTGGTGTTTTCGCCAGCCCTTGCAAACTGGAGTGTGCATCTTGATGATGTAGCTGGCCGACTGTTTGCTTCCTGTGTGCATGCTTCGGCCACCTCTGCCAGCTTCTTCAGAACGGAATCGTGTCTCCATCTGTAGCAGCTTTGGGACGGTGATGCTTGCAGCCTGAGAGGATGTGCTGAAGGCGAGCATTGATGGTACTACAGAGGGGGCTAGACCTTTTCAGTGCCGAACCACAGGTGGAGATTATGGGGGCCGGCTAGTGTGGTGCAAGTTTCTCGGATCAGGAACGTTGAAGAAAAATGGCATTAAATTAAATAAAGGAATATATAAATAATAAAGATAAGACACATAAAAGAGCAGATTTTATATAAATACATAGCACTAAAGAAATAACACAGAGAAGATACATGTCTAAGGAACAAAAGGATTATTAAAATGAATAAGTAAATGAATAAGTAATAAACTTTATAATGTCATGATTACTGATGCGGGGCACCTTTCTTAATAAAAACTGAGTAAAACGAACGCTATTGGGTCACGTCTCCGTTCCTGGTCCGTGACACATAAGGAAAAAAGGGGAAAAAAAACAACGGATTCAAATAGATTTTTAAAATAAATAAATAAAAATTAAAGATAAGACAGGAAGTGAAATAAAAATAGGTTTAAAATAGCCAAAAACATGAATAAAGAACAATCAAGACAAAAAATGTGTAAAAAAAAACTGGATATAAAAATAAATAAAATGTGGAAGGGAAATCAGTTAGATTAAAATTTTTAAAATGGTAACGAAGATGACACAACAAAATTTGGAAGAAAAAAAACAGGATTAAAAAACTAATAACAATGATAAAGGTGATAAATAAAGGATTATAAAATCAATATATGATGATCATGATCATGACAAAATGTGGACGAAAAAAAGGTTTAAAAAATGTCAAATAAAAATGAAGATAACACAAAAATGTTGAATAGAAATTTTGAAATGAAAACAAAACATGACAATTTAACAAGAAAATCAAGCAGCACGTAACTAAATCTAAAAAGAAATTCCCTTGGCGGTGTCACAATACCGCGAGCATCGGACACTTCCTGCCCGTCTTACAAACCTACCAAATAGTGCGCCAACAAATGATCAAACACTCAGTGCCAGTATGTTCTCCGAGGTCAGTTCAAGCAAACCTCGATTATTGTTCCAGTTAATTTCGGGCTCTAAGTGGAACCCTGGAGAACCACCTCCAAGGCCCCCCCCCCCCGAAACCACAATTCCCCTCTGCGGGAATTTGCTCATTTTTTGGCAGGAAGTCGACTGGCGCCCCCCCAGGCAGCAGATGGGACATTGTCAGAGAGTAATGAGCGGCAAACACCTGCTCTGCTCTTTTTTTTTTTTTCGTCGTCCTCAGTCGAAACAAAGTGAGCGTGACGTCCCGACGGCGTTCGATTCCCGATTGGTGCCGAAATCTGGAACGTGGACCCGAGAGAAGTGGATGATGTCATCGGGACCCTCCAAGCAGATGGTCTCTTTCCATTGGCGGAGGCATCCACATCCTTCAAGGAAAATTGTGGATGTGCTTTGCAAAGTTTGGACAATTACAATAACAAGTTCAAAATGTTTATCGTTAATATAATAAAGAGTAAATGAAAGAGTAAAACCGATACTATAAAGTTACTGGTTTAATTTGTAAAGCACAAAAAAATGCAATAAAATACTTTATTTCGGTAACATGGAGCTAGATTATTTTTTTTTACGGTGAGGAATCTGATGTATGCGTTAATCTTTACTTTCAATTATTACATAAAAAATGAATCAGCTATGGGGAAAAATAATTCGTTAGTCAGTATTCTTTACATGTATTTATTTCGGGGGAACAAATAGGAGAAAGAGTAAGAAAGAGCCTAAGAGAGAACAAAAGAGAAAAACAGATGAGAGAGAGCTAGTTAGAGAGCCCACTAAAGAGAAAGAGAGAGAGGTAGATAAGAGAAATAGGCAAAAAGTGAGAATTAGAGAAACCTAAAGAAAGAGGAAAGAAAGCAGAAAGAGAGAAAGCCCTAGAGAAGAAAAATAGAGGATGGACAGGGCTAAAAAGAGAAGAAGAGCTAAAGTGAGATAGGAAAGAGAACTAGAGATCGAGGGCTAAAGAGAGAGAGAGAGAGAGAGATTGAGGAGAGAGGGGTCTAAAGAGAGAGGAGAGAGAGAGAAAGGGCTAAAGAGAGAAGTTGAGCTAAAGATAGATAGGAATGAGAACTAGGGATGGAGGGCTGAAGAGAGGGAGAGAGAGAGAGAGAGAGAGAGAGAGAGAGAAGGAAAGACAGAGAGAGAGAGAGAGAGAGAGAGAGAGAGAGAGAGAGAGAGAGACAGAGAGAGAGGGGGCAGAAGAGAGAAGGTGAGCTAAAGATAGATAGGAATGAGAACTAGGGATGGAGGGCTAAAGAGAGGGAGAGAGAGAGAGAGAGAGAGAAAGAGAAGGAGAGAGAGAGAGAGAAGAAAAAGGGTGAGATAGGAAAGAGAAGAGGGCTAAAGAGAGAAAAATAGAGGAGAGAGGGGGGAGACAGAGAGAACGAGAGAGAGAGGGGGGGGGCAGAAGAGAGAAGGTGAGCTAAAGATAGATAGGAATGAGAACTAGAGATGGAGCACTAAAGATAGATAGGGGGATGAGAGAGAGGGCTAAAGAAAGAGAGAGAGAAGAAAAAGAGAGGAGAGGGAGGGCTCAAGAGAGAAGGAGCGCCAAAGTGAGATAGGAAAGAGAACTAGAGATACAGGGCTAAAGAAAGAGCAAAAGTAAGAGAAGGGAGGAGAGAGCATGAGAGGGAGAGAAAGAGCCAAAGAGAAATAGAGGAGAGAGCTAAAGACAGAGAAAGGAGAGAGAACTTGAAAACAAAAGAACTAAGAATAGGAGGGGAGATCAAACTAAAGGGGGTGAGGGGGGCAAAGAGAGAGGGGAGAGAAGAGAGAGCAAAAGAGGGAGTTGAAAAGATAAATTGCTAGAGATGAACAAGAAGGGGTAGAGAGATAAAGATGGAAAGGGGTCAAGAGAGAGGAGAGAGTTTGAAAGAGAAATCTTGAAAGAGAGCTCAAAAGAGAGTGAAAGAAAGAGAGCGAGAGAGAGAGAGAGAGAGCAGGAGAGAAAGAAAAGAGAGACGATTAGGAAACCAAAGAGAACAAAAGAGGGAGGAGAAAGAGCCAAAGAGAGAGAGAATGAGGGAAAGCTAGAGAGAGAATGCGCTAAAGAGGAACGAAAGAGAGCTTATATATTTTCCACAACTTCATGTCGGACTTCGATTGGCTGTCCGTACAAAAGTAAAGACATGACACAAGCACTTTCTTCTATTCCATGCTCGTCTTCTCATATTAAACGAAGATTTCTTCAAATATTGGCCTATCTGAAACTTATTTCTAATAATAAATCGCACTGTGGGGCGGAACGGCGGCTGAGTGGTTGGCGCGTCCGCGGCACAGTTCTGAGGACATGAAATCAAATCCAGCTACCTCCCTGTGTGGAGTTTGCATGTTCTCCCCGTGTGTATGTTCCCTCCAGGCACTCCGGTTTCCTCCCACATTCCAAAAACATGCATGTCAGGTTAATTGGCCGGTCCAATTTGTCCCAAGGTGTGAATGAGCGAGCGAAGTGTCTGTCCCTGTGTGCCCTGCGGTTGGCTGGCGACCAGTTCAGGGTGTCCCTTGACCACTGCCCGAAGATAGCTGGGATGGGCTCCAACACCCCCGCGACCCTACTGGGGATAAGTGATGTAGATACTGGCTGGATGGATGAAAATCACACTGTTGAGTCACTGGGTCCAGTTTTAACACTGTGATCTCTCTGTTTGAGAGAATGTCTTGGACTTTTGGAGCTACTTAGCAGTCTACCATTGATGTCTCCGAGTGAAAAACCTATCAAGGTGCCGTGTATAAAAGTTTGAGATCCTAAAAAAGGAGAAAGGAAAATGCTGTACTCGGCTGTACTACAGTAAGAAGTTTTCCATTTTGATGTTATGTTTCCTGCCCTAACTCAACTTTTCCGGAAGCGAAGACAACCACCCACTCATTTCAACTTCTCCTACAAACAACATTTATGGTATTCTTTGTGTGTGTCAATATATGATACAGCCTTCAGCTGATTTCTGCAGGTTCACCCACAGGGAGGCGAGAAGGTAAGAAATAATTGACATTTGGCATATGCCAACCTTTCAGATTCTTTTTGGAGTCGTCCTGTATTTATTATTTATGTATTACTGTCATATTTTATTTATGGAAGTTAATATGGACCAGTATCCCCCTGCGATATGTGAAAATCCATTAATAGCCACCCCCTCATATTTAACATGCACTTGCAGGCCCTTGTTTGCAGCAATACTCGACTGGGGATAATGGATCGTGGCCAAAATATTGCTTTTCATCTGAGGCAAAAAGAACAGGAAGAAACAGGCACCATTACGAGAAAAATATGCCTCTCAGCCCCCAATTTAAGCAATAGTCAGCCAGGGATAATGGGTTGCAGCCAAAATAGTGCCGTTCATTTTAGGCAAAAAAAAAAAAAAGAGCCTTCACTCACGACACAGATTTGCTCTCTTGGTCCCCGCTCTCAGCAATAATTGACTGGGAATAATAGAAAACAGCCAAAATAGAACAGTTCTTTTTAAGGCTGTCACAATGGCCCGAACCAAGTAAAAAATGCGCTCAGTCGGAAATTTAGGGTGGGCCAAATCAGCACGCCTTCCGACAAAAGTGCCTTTTTGCCAGTCCTACTTGCAGCAATATAGGATCGTGGCCAAACAAGTGCAGTTCATTTTAAGCGGAAATACAGCCAAAAAACACCTGTCAAGCCTGACAAAATCACGCCAGAATGAAAAGCCAACCGATAAAAGTTCGTTCAGCAAGTCTTCGCTCGAAGCAATACGCAATGAGGGATAATGGATCAAGGGCTGGTCAATTGCAGTTCATATATTGGTGGACAGAATGACCTAATAGAGCTTCCAAACCCTAACAAAAGTTCACCTCCGTTCTCAACATTAGTTGGCAGGGAGGAAACTAGATCACGGACAAAATAGTGCAGTCAATTTTAGGCGAGCCAGAACTGCACACCTGACAAAAGTATTGTCTGTCGGTCCCCACTCGCAGCAAAATTCGATCTGGGATAATGGATTGCGAATGTAAAAGTGCAGTTTTTTTAAAGTGGAAATAACAACAAAAAAAGAGCCGCCAGTCACAACAAAATTGCACTCTTCTTTTCACCACTCGCAGCAATATGCAACCAGAGATAATGGATAACTGCTGCTCGAATACAGTTCATTTTAGACAGAAATAACGAGGGAAAAAATAGCCGCCGGGCTTGACAAATGTACACTCTACTTGCAGCAATATGGGATTTGGAGATAATGGATCACGGCCGAAGGAGTACAGTTCATTTTGTCGGAAATAATGTGAAAAAAAGAGCTACCGGGCCTGACAAATGTGCGCTTTGCCGGTCCTCGCTCGCAGCAATATGCAATTGGGAATAACATATCGCTGAATGATTTTCAACCCCTGATGAATTAGCCTGCGAAGCGTGGAGTAGTGGGAGATTACAGTATTTATTTATTATGATTTTATTCCGCTAAGTGCGGCGCGCTTGGGTAATGGCTTTAATAACATTATCTCGGTTGGACGCCGTGCGTTAATGAAGTGCCGACGCGGTCGCTTTATTAACGGCCACGCCGACCAAATAAAAACTGTAAAAATTACAAAAAACGTAGCGCTTCAGCCGACCGGTGCCGTGAAAGCATCGGCAGCAGTTTGCGTTAATAAGCTGGCGAAACGAGCAAAACGGGCGAGCGAGACGAGGTTTGCTGGAAAATGAGGAAGGCGAACCGGTGGTCCGTGACGGTTATTTAGGGGGGGCAAATAGGAACAAGGCTCGTTTGCCGGAGCTGCCGGCATTCCTAATGAATTGACGTCTTGTGGAGGAAACTCCACTTTCCCGTTGAACAAAACTCTCGGATTACTTGATCTATTTCAGTAATTTTGCCCCTAGTGGAAAACAAAGGTAGTTAGCTAGCTGGCTAGTAGGTTCTGTAGGGTGGTGGTTATTAGTTAGTCAGTCAGTGAGTTAGATAGACCTTGGGTGAATCGATCAGTCAGTTGAATATTTGATCAGTCACATAGATGGACAATCGGTCAGGTAAATAGTTGATTCGTCTGGTAAATAGTTAGTTTAATAGTCGATCAGTCAGGTAGATGGACGATTGGTTAGTTAAATAGTCTGTTAAATAGACAATCACTCAGTTTGATAGTCCATTGGTCAAACAGATGGACAATCAGTCTATCACATTGAATGATTTTATACATTTGACTATAAAGGATTTTATACGATTGAATAAAAGTTACATTTAGTGAGTTTAATGCAAGATTTTCACCGTGTGGGCTTTAGTTCAAGGACAGGACAGGCTGTGCGAACTTCATAATAATTTGTCAAGGGTATTTTGATAACAGGACTCTGATGGAGGACGGCAGGTGTTGTTTTGCTAACAATTCCTTGGCACGCCCATGGGAGGAGCCGAGACGCTATCTTGCGGGGAGACGTGGGCCAAGAAGAGAAAGCTAAAGTACTTCAGAAGAAATAAATCTGCCCCCGTGTGGAAATGTCGGCTTTCCTGATCATTTTTCCCTCAAGAAACGAGCGCGCATAAATTGTTGGGTGAATGTAGGTTGTGTTTAGTTAATGGAGTCAGATAACTGATTTGAACAATTTGGTAAACGGTACATTTTGATAATTAATTTCCAACAAAATGGACAGTCGATCGGTCAGTTGAATAGTTGATCAGTAAATAAGATGGACAATAAATCAAATAAATAGTCAATTGTTTAAATAGTCTAAGAGTCGATCAACTGGATGGACTAACGGTCAGTTGCATTTTCAGCCATTCGGCCAGTTGAATAGTTGATGAGTCAAGACAGTCGGTCAGTTAAATAGTCAATCGGTCTGTTGAATGGTCAACCAGTCAATAGACTGTCAGTCAGTAAATTGTCAATTGGTCAAATAGAAGGATACAGTACTCAGTCAGTTAAATAGTAAATCAGTCACGTAGATGGATCAGTTCAACAGTCAGTTGATTGGTCAAGAAAAATGATCAGGGAGGTAGAGTGTTGTTCAGTCAGTTTAATAGTCAGTTGAATGGTCAATTAAATAGTCGGTCAATCAGAGGGATCAACGGTTAATCAATCAGTCAATTAAACAGTTTATCAGTTAAATAATCAGCTGTTCAGTCCGTTGAACATTCAATCAGTCAGTTAAATTGTTGGTGCATCACTAAATGAAATAGTCAGTCAATGTCACGAGCCGTGGTGGCGTGGAAGGGGACCGGACCAGAACGGAGGCAGGAGGCATGAAGGGAGAACTCAAATACGTTGACGATCCATAAGTTTTATTTAATAAAATAAAAGTCGCCCAATACTCCGGGGCAAAACAGAACAATACAGAGTTCCTCCGGCACGAACTCAACAGGACAAGGCATAACAGACTAAAACAGGACAAGGCATAACAGACCGGGATTGTGAATAATGAGTAATGAACCAGCAACCGCAGAGCCCACAATGCAGCCTTAAATAGCAGACCCACAATTAGTGGAACTGCTTTCAGCTGTTGCCCAGAGGGCGGGGCAGACTGGTCACCAAGGCGACCGTGACAGTCAATACGTCTGTTAAACAGTTAAATAGTCATCGGTCTGTTGTAGTTAGTTAATGATTGAGTTAGTGTAAAAGTTTTTTCATCCCCTCAACACACTGTAATCACCCTTGCGCGATTGAAATCATTTTATCCAGACACAAATCCTGAAGTGTAATAACTGCGTAATTGCATACAAAAAAACAGTCAGCAATACAATATTGTGTTTTCTGTACTGTATTTATTGGTAATAGTTCCAAAGTCTTGCAGTGATGCTAAAGGGAGGAGCAAAAAGATGAACACCATCGAAATGAAGATCGTTATTGCCCAAAAATACAAAGAACTCACATAAGTGGTTAATCCTAGCTAAGTTGATGGGCGGGTTATAACTGCTTTTGGTTGACGTCGTATAAAATGCTGGTCTACTATTGGTTTGCTTCACGGCATCATGAACACCCATACAATGCCTTTCTCTCGCTTTATTTCGTACAAGATCTCTAAACACTCGGCTAATCCTTTCATTCGTGTTTTTTATTCTATTAGAAAAAAACATGCTAACCATGGAACCGAAGCTTCGGATCAAAACGGCACCAATACGAGGCTCACTCGCGGCAACCCAATAAAGAAATCAACTAACTTGGTGACAGCGGACAAAGCGAGAAAATTCATTCTGTAGCGCTAACAAAAGAAAAAGTGTATCCCTCCTCGAATATAATTGGCCGCCTTTTGTCAATGGCAAAGCGATCGCTCACCCTTTTTCTCTTTTTTTTCTTTTTTTTCCCTCCCTGCTAGCTACTCACTGAGATTACTCGGCTAGCACTCGTCATCTGTTCGTATTTGTCACACGGCGACGAGAGGATGCTGGACTCCAAAATCCGAGTGCAGAGTCTCCGTGCTGTCCTTGTAGATGGGATTGCTCTTCGGCCTTTAGAAATAAAAAACACGAGTAAACAAATAATATAGAAATCCAAATAAACTTAAACCAAGTCAAGTCTTAATTTCATCTTTAAAGGTACATTGTGTCATATTTGACCACCAGATGTCACTGTATTGCCTAATGCGAACGAAAACCAGTAGCAAGAGAGCACAGCGTAGCAGCAAAATCACTTTATAATCATCGTCTTATCTTATTCAGGGTATAATTTTACAAATTCATATTTTATAGTTGTATTTTTCATTTAGTTGTAGTTATAACAAGATACTGGGAAAATATATAGCCGGAGTAGCTCACCGAAGTCGTTGCGTTCAATAATAATGTGCAACCATGGTCCTCTTATATCCGTGAGTGTAGTAAATCCAGGAGAGTAAAATATTTACAAATACAGAATGGTAATACATGTTTCCTCTATGCCGTAGACAACCATACATGCTATTAACATTCATCTTTTTCGGCCAATTGCAGGCTTTGTTTTGCCCCTTTAGCCTATGCGAGCCTGTAAATAATAAAAAGGATCCGCCCCCCTTACCTCCGAATAACTTAAGCCAATAGTGATCGATTCAAATGATGATTGACACATTGGTTAGCCAATGAAACGCCGGTATATAAATCCCAGCATACACCGCGGACTACTTGGCGTTCGGGGGAAAATCTAATCGGCGGCTGGTTGCATAAGTTGCAAGACTTTGCGACTTAATATTGATCCATATATAAGGCTCACTGTATTATAAGGCGCATGGTCAGCTTTTGAAAAGACTTTTAGGTGCGCCTTATGGTGCGGAAAATACGGTATTATAATTCATCTTAACTTGTATTAATATTTTTTTTTAAATTAATTTTCTTTCTTTTTATTTTGGAATATTTTTAATTTTTAATGTATTTGTTTAAATTAATATATGTTTTGTGATTATTTGTATTTAAAATATTATTTTTATTTTTGTGTTGTTATTATTACCATCATTTTAAATATTAGTATTTATTTATTTATCCATCTTAAAGTAAAAATACTATTTGTATGTATATTATATTTTTTTTCATTCTTCATATTCATTTTTGGGGGGGAACAAATCAAATTTTTTGTGCTATTTTAATTTTTATAATAATTTCTTTTTTTTTTCGCCATATTTTATTTTATCTAGTAAAAAACATTTTTCTTTGTATTTTGTGTTCGATTATAATTCTATTTTATTTTTTTATATTATTATGGTTATCGCAATCTTTATTACCAATTTATTTATATAATTCTATTGACATGTTTTTGGGTTACTTACATTTTGTAGTATTTATATTTCTTATAATATTATAACTGATCCTAGAGTTCCCATAATAGAAATGAAATTCCTTTACTTTGTGATAAAAGCATCTCACAACAATTATTTGTGACATTAAAGACTATGCAAACCCGTAACGGTGCATGTTTCATTTTTTGAAAATATAAATATATAGGTATAATTTTGATAAATTTGGGGCGGCAGTAGCTCAGGAGGTAGAGCGCTCGTCTTGGGATCAAGGGATCCCAGTTCGAATCCCGGCTCATCCGTGTTACATGTCGAAGTGTCCTTGGGTAAGACACTGAACCCCTAAAACCCCCAATATGCAGGTTAGCGCCTTACAAGGCTGCAAGGGAAATGTGGAGCACATTGTAAAGCGCTTTGGGTAAGTCATTGACTTGAAAAGCGCTATATAAATGCAGATCATTTCATTTCATTTCAAAAAAGAATTGCAAAAGACTCGGGATACTTTGGCTGAGTCCCATTCTTCGCACTTTCACTCGCTATGTGCCCTAGTCACTCGGTTTGCGCGTTCACGTGAAAATGGGGTGTGTCCCGATACTCTCAAGACCGAGGCAGAAGTGCCCTCAAACCATGTCGTAGCCACTTCAAGACCGAGGGGGCTCTCGACCTCCCTTGGCAGCGAAGTGACTACCCAGAAGGCTTTGCGAATTCTCAATATCAACAAACATGCCCGGAAAGGAACCGCACAAATGTAAGTAGTTTTCCACAACCACGCATGTATTTGCAACAAAATGTATTGAGATATCTTAGTTAGACGTAAATGCAATAGAAAATCGTATTTTCGCGTTAAAACACGAACATTGCAAAATCGCTACTTTACGAAGTGCACTAATCTACCAAGGGAGCTGGCAAAAAAAAAAACTTCACGCTACAAACTGTAAAGTAGGATAACTGTGCAGAAAATCACGGTTCAGCCCATCCCTGTTTTTATCTTAAACGAGTCGTGCTTTTCATGTACATGGCCAGTCGCTAAAGGAGCATAGTCAGAATACCGTTCTGGACATAAGCGCTTGTTTACTGCACACAATTTCGGGTGTCGTGTTTTATTTACAATATGATTATTTCATGTGAGATCAGAATGCATTAGTTTTCATCATGCATTACGAGTAATGTCTCCGAATTTCACGTGGAAATACAGTTGAAACAAACTACTATCACATAGTTCACTGTCTTCTCTGTAAACACATATTAAGTGAACGAATTACCTTCTCAAAATGTTGTCCAAATGTGGAGACAATTCTAAAGCATATGTGATGCTGGCCAATAGAAGGCTCATACAGCCATAAGAATAACATGTCAATTTCATGTCTCACATCAACTAGTTGAGCATCGTATACACAGTTGTTTTTGTACAATACATCAGCATTAAGTAATTCTTGTTTTTTCCACCCAACCTAAAGGCCATTGTAGAACGTCCCGTGGAAGAGCTGGTCACCATCACAGCTACCACGCCATCCACACCACCGGGCACGTCGTTGGCACCTTCTAATCCGGCGCCAAACCCCAAATCACCCAGAAAAAAAAGGAAGCACGATACACTCCTTGACTTTTTGAAAGTGGAGTCTGCCGGAGTGAGGAAAAGTCTCGAAGAAACTGTGGCCAAAACTGAGCGGTTCCCGTCCTTTTTGGGAAGCTCGTGGACAAATTTCCAGAACAGTGACATCTCTGCAATGTTTCCCTTTGTTTTATAAAAGGAAAATATTTTTTTTTATTAAGAACTCAATGAAGTTCCAGTTTGTGTTTTCCAGCTTCATGGAAGTATTGGTATATTTTTGTTAAAATTTGTGACACATTATTTATTTACTATTATGTATTTTGGCCCAATGTGAGTTTGTTTTTCTGAAAGTAAAGTATTATTTAAGCTGGAGTGATTTGTAGTTGTTTTCTGTCCAACAGTCACATAGTTCACACGCAGTATCTCACATCATTATGAAATAAACCACCAAGGTGTTACTCAAAATGAAGATGTTTATTGAATAGTAATGCAGAAAAGCACATAATGCAAATGTGGGTCTGACTTAAAGAGCCTAAAATATGGCTTTTGGGCAATTTATTCCATATTAACTGTGGACAATTCTTTGTACGGTGGACCTGGGAACCCTGAAGACCCGTGACACCACACGGTAGGACAGAGCGTGGGCCAGCCAGTACACGTAGATCAGGACCTCCAGCCATGGCCCTGTTCCCTCTTTAGCAGCTCCTGCAGGGCCCACATAACCTTCTTGCTCAACCTTAAGTCCTGAATGAGTTCTGACTCCACATTCAACCATAAGCACAGGATGGGAACATTCCTGTCCAACCTGTCCATGCTTATGGGACAGCCACTCTGGAACACAATAGAAAACAAACAATTTAGACATAAATGTGGGCATAGAAAAGAAAAAGACCGCTTTAACTGTGATGTAAGCATCATGAAAAAATGTTGAAATTTTTTTGGTTTGAACAAATTTATTGACACTAATAACAAAAAAAAACAATCATGACAATCACAACAGCAATCAAGCACATTCACAATATTATATTCCAATATGATGTTATTAACAGCAAACACAATGTGAGGGTTTGAACAACCCTTCTCGAAAATCCTATTTGCAATCAAGCATATTCACAATTTCATTATATGATATCTTTGTTAGTGTCAATAGATCTGTCCAAGCCAAAGTCGATTGTCTTTTTTGGTCTGAACAAATCCCTTGACACCAACAACAGAAAACAATCATGACCAAACAACAGCAATCAAGCACCTTTTTATATCCAATGACAACTCTTTTGAATTAAATTCCTTATGAACTAAGGTTTTTGGGTCGTACAGGGAAGTTTGGTGACGATATTATGTCAGCTTAAGGGTCAGGTGGACTGTTCTTGTGTTTGTTTACTTTTCGTCATGTCACACATTCAAGACCCCTACTATGTGTCATAAAATGGCATTAAGATACTAATAAGTAGATTGCCATTTATGTCTACACAAACATAGGGTATTATGTGAACGTGCATTGTATGTTAACTCTTACTGTATTTGACCGAACGGGTCATTTTTTTAACTGAGTGTACGTACCTTGTAAAGGTGAATCAGCACTACATAGCGCCGAAGCTGTCTTCAGTATAGCACATTTCTCCTCCGTTGATTGGAGACACGGAAAAGATGATGAGCTTTCAGGCAATCGGTAATAACACAGCTGTAGCGGGCATTTTTAACGTTGCACGAAATCTCCAACTGACACACTACTGAACACGCCTCAGGTTGAGACTCGAGTTGTTTACATGTGACGTAGGCCTATACGTCACTAAGGTCTACAGCCAATTAATATTACCGCCATCTCCTGGACAGGGGTGGAACCTTGCAAGTCTTGTCCAAACCTTTTCCACTTTGCACTCGACTCGATGAGGGCACTCCTCTATCGAGGGACCTCACTGGAGGGTTCTCGGGGCCGAGTGAGAGAAATGGGATTGGGCCTTTATGTTATAATTCGATCCTCCCCCAAAAATATAACAGGGAATGTTTTAAAAAATGAAGCATACTAATGATAAAGTTGAATTTATGTCTGTATTTAATAACAACAAATAATGACTAAAATGAGCAAATATTGTGGGGAAAAAACTGCAATAGCGCATCGTTTCTTCACCTAAGCAATCACGTAAACTGTGAAAAATATATCTCTTTCCACTTATTTGTGTATTTTTGTTGTAGCGGAAAATGATTGCACCATTTTTCATTGCATTATTGTTACTAAAGGATTTTAGACATTTGACTATAAAGGATTTCATACGATTGACTACAAAGTACATGTATTCAGTTTGATGCGGTATAGATATTCACTGACTGTGTTTTTATTCAAGGTACATCAGAAGGTTAGGCTGTGTGGAATGCATTAGACGTATTTCTGATAACAGAATTCCTGTGAGTGCTGACGGAGAAGGCCTGACGTAGAAGGGCAGACGTCGGGCGCCGCTGGTATGCGAAGATTGCGGAGCCCAGCGGACACGCCCTCATGCGAGGGGAAGACCGATAAGAGAACTACAGATGACACATAGCACATAGCCAATGGGATGTCTTTTCTTTTGTTGTGAAATGTATAAATGGGGAGGGGGACGCGGTCTCCATTTATTAGGTCTTCTGTTACGATCAATAAACATCCACCCCCGTGTGATCCTTCTGGTCATTTCGCACTCAAAAAACGAGCGTGCATAATTGTTGGATGAAGGTGGGTTGTGTTTGGTTAATGGAGTCAGATAACTATTTCATTTTGATTGTAAATTCCCAACATTACCCATCCTATGCATTATCTGCAGGATGGGGAGAACATGCAAACTCCACACTGGGAGGTTGCGTTGGCTGGACTTGAACCCTGACCCTCTGCTCTGCCGTGCCGCCCGCATTATCTCAAATTGGGCTAGTCTCCAAGCACTGTGTTGTAAAAATTCACTCCGACAGTCTTGGAGTGCCATGTCTAATCCCTTTGCATACAATGGTTCGCTACGTCGTTATCAAGGACAATGAAGACAATTCGTTTGAATCGTGAACTGAGAAGAAAATGAGAAAGAAATCGGAACTGTTCACATTTCCCGATTAAAAAAAGATACAAATAAATATAAAAGTAAGCGGCTTACGTGAGTATTTCCTGTTTTCTTTTCGTATACCGATAGACGCACGCTATCGATGCTGCGGCTAGCGCGGTGAGGCTGCAGGTCGCCGCTAACAGAGTCATCAGAACCAGTTGGCCCGCGTATGTCTCCGAAAAACTGGCGTCTTCTGCATTTGAGGTGGAAAAAGGTCAATCAATGATTAGCTGCCACAAAACAGCGCCATCCGTTGGCACGGAGGACCCCATTTACCTCTTCTTTATCGATTTGGGCTTTCCAATCGGTCAATTGAATAGTCGGTCAATCGGTGAGTTAAATGGTCAGTCGATCAGTCTGTTGAAAAGTCGACCGGTAAGCTCAATAGTCAATCAATCAGTCAAATAGTCGGTCAATTGTTCCAATAAATAGTTGTTCAGTCTCAATGGTCAATCAGTCAGTTAAGTAGTTGATCGAATGGTGTGTTGGATAGTATATCGAACAGTTAATTAGTCGGTCGATCGCTGGGTTAAATGGTCAGTCGATCGGTCCATTAAATAGTTGACTCAGCAGTTACATAGTCAATCAGTCAGTTGAATAGTCCGTCGACCGGTAAGCTCAATAGTCAATCAATCAGTTAAATCGTCGGTCAATTGTTCCAATAAATAGTTGGTCAGTCTCAACGGTCAATCAGTCAGTTAAGTAGTTGATCGAATGGTGTGTTGGATAGTATATCGAACAGTTAATTAGTCGGTCGATCGCTGAGTTAAATGGTTAGTCGATCGGTCCATTAAATAGTTGACTCAGCAGTTACATAGTCAATCAGTCAGTTGAATAGTCCGTTGACCGGTAAGCTCAATAGTCAATCAATCAGTTAAATCGTCGGTCAATTGTTCCAATAAATAGTTGGTCAGTCTCAACGGTCAATCAGTCAGTTAAATAGTTGATTGAATGGTGTCTTGAATAGTATATCCGGCAGTTAGTCGGTCAATCAGTGAGTTATATAGTCAGCCGATTGGTCAGTTAAAAAGTCAGTCCATCGGTCAGATAAATACTTGGTCAATCAGTAAGTTAAATGGTCAGCAAATCAGTCAGCTAAATTGTCAGGTGATCAGTCCAAAAACTAGTTGATCCATCAGTTAAATGGTTACCCAATCAGTCAATTCAGTAGTTGTCCAACCTGTGAGTTAAATAGTCAATCTGTCATTTAAATAGTCGGTCGATCAGTCAAATAAAGTCAGTGAATCAGTCGATCAAATAGTCAGTCCAGCAGTCCATTAAATAGTTGAACCGGCAGTTAAATGGTCAATTGATTGATCGGTCGATTAAATAGTTGATTTGGCAGGTAAATAGTCGTCAGTCAGTCAGTTGTATAGTCAGTTGATTGGTCAGTGAAATAGTCACTCAATCAGTCAATTAAATAGTCATTTAACCTGTAAATTAAAAAGTCCATCATTCAATTAAATAGTTGACTGGGCAGTTAAATAGTCAGTCAATCAGTCAGTTAAATGGTCGGGCAATCGGTGACCTCAATAGTCAATCAGTCAGTTAAATAGTTAATTGATCGGTCTGTCGAATAGTTGATTCGGCAGGTAAATAGTCGTCAGTCAGTCAGTTGTTTAGTCAGTTGATTGGTCAGTGAAAAAGTCACTCGATCAGTCAATTGAATAGTCGTTTAACCTGTACATTAAAAAGTCTATCAGTCAATTAAATAGATAACTGGGCAGTTAAATAGTCAGTCAATCAGTCAGTTAAACAGTCGATTGATCGGTCCGTTGAATAGTTGATCCGGCAGTGAATTAGTCGGTCGATCAATCAGATAAATACTCGGTCATTTAGCGAGTAAAATAGTCAGTTGAATAGTTAATCAGAAAAGTAAATAGTTGATCAGTCTGTAAACAGTCAATTGTTCAATTCAATAGTTAATCAGTGAGTTAAGTATTCAATCGGTCAGTTTGTTAGTCAGTCGATAGTTAAGTCGAACAGTCAATTCATGACAGGTCAACTAAATAATCGGTCAGTTAAATAGACGATCGATCTGCCTGTTAACAGTTGGTCAATGGAGGAGTAGTAACTATGTAATTACACAAAAAAAGAGTCAGCAAGAGTAACCGCATCACCGACCACTCAAAACACCTTTTTTAAGATGAACATTTCAAAGAAAGGATGAAGTGCCACAAAACAGCGCTATCTACGGGAAGGGAGGACCCCGCATCCGTTGACCTCGTCATTATCGATTCGGGCTTTCCTGAAACCAGAGGGAAACTCGCAGTCGGGCCGATTGGACCCGAGGAGTAGCGAAAGGTGACATTCCCGCTAAGAAATCGTTTTTAGCGTCCCCGAGAGACACGCTCTTTAATTAGCAGACGGAGACACTTGCGGTCCATCGCTGAGTTGCTAGCATCGCTAGCGCCATAAATAAGGTAGAGCCACTCGCTCCGGGAAAGGAAACGCCACCGACCTTTCGCCAGTCGCCCATTAAGACGATGGAGCGCTAATTGCTAGCTGGTTCAATGGTTACTCATTTGATTTTTGGTGAGTTACCTACTTAGTTGGTTGAATAGTTGGTCAATGAGTTCAAAAGCTGAATAGCTCGTTGCTTTGATAAAAAAGTAATAAAGGAAAAAAAAGAAGAAAGGGAAAAGAGGAAGAAATAAAAGCTGAACAGGACGTTGGTTTAATAGTTAGTTATCGGAAAGGTAGTTTGTTAAATAATTGTGCGGGTGGTTAGGGATCAGTCAGTCAGTTGTCCAGTTAGATAATCAATTGAATAGCCAGTTACTCGTTTTTTTTCGTTAGCTACTTAGTTGGTAGGTTCAATTTTAGATAAATATGAAAAAGGTGAAAAAAACGAAAACATTTTGGAAAAAAAGAAAGATTAAAGAATTTAAAAAAGATGAAGAAAAAGAAGAAAAAAAGATGAAAAAAGAAAAAGAAATGAAAAAGAAATAAGAGTATAAGAGAAAGAAAAAAATTAAAAGGAAAATAAGAAAAAAGTAATAAGGGAAAAAAAGAAGAAGAAAGGGAAAAGAGGAAGAAATAAAAGCTGAACAGGACGTTGGTTTAATAGTTAGTTATCGGAAAGGTGGTTTGTTAAATAATTGTGCGGGTGGTTAGGGATCAGTCAGTCAGTTGTCCAGTTAGATAATCAATTGAATAGCCAGTTACTCGTTTTTTTTCGTTAGCTACTTAGTTGGTAGGTTCAATTTTAAATAAATATGAAAAAGGTGAAAAAAACGAAAACATTTTGGAAAAAAAGAAATATTAAAGAATTTTAAAAAGATGAAGAAAAAGAAGAAGAAAAAAAGATGAAAAAAGAAAAAGAAATGAAAAAGAAATAAGAGTATAAGAGAAAGAAAAAAATTAAAAGCAAAATAAGAAAAAAGTAATAAAGGAAAAAAAGAAGAAGAAAGGGAAAAGAGGAAGAAATAAAAGCTGAACAGGTCGTTGGTTTAATAGTTGGTTATCAGAAAGGTAGTTGGTAGTTGGTGTGTGTTCAGGTGGTTAGGGATCAGTCAGTTATCCAGTTAGATAATCAGTTAAATAGCGAGTTACTCGTTTTTTTGTTAGCTACTTAGTTCGCAGGATAAATTTTCAGTCATTTAGCCAAAAAGTGAAATAGTTAGTTGGATAAATTGGTTAATCATTTGGTCTACTGATTGTTTGGTTAGTTGCTTGGGTGTTATTGGTCAGACAGTCAGTTTATTAGTTATTAGATGGTTGGTTAGTTGCTTGGTTAGTTAGTTTGTAAGGTGAAATGAAATGAAATGATCTGCATTTCTATAGCGCTTTTCAAGTCAATGACTTCCCAAAGCGCTTTACATTGTGCTCCACATTTCCCAATAGCGGCCTTGCTAACCTGCTTATTGCTGCTGTGTTAGGGGTTCAGTGTCTTACCCAAGGACACTTCGACATGTAACACAGACAAGCCGGGATTCGAACTGGGATCCCCTGATCCCAAGACGAGCGCTCTACCTCCTGAGCTACTGCCGCCCATGTTAATAGTCAGGCAGTCTGTTCATTAGCCAGCTAGGTGGTCTTTTAAATAGCCACTTATTCCATTTTTTTTTGTAAACTACTTAGTAGGAAAGATAAATAATATCGAATAATTGAATAGTTGATTTGTTACTTAGTTAGGAGGTTGGTTGGCCAGGCAGTCAGTTGGTCGGTCAGTCGGTCGCAGGTCGGGAGTTAATAGTCAGTCAGTCAGTTACATAGCCAATTACTAGCTTACTGTATAATCATACAATTTACTAGTTAGGTTACTTGATTAAATAGCTAGTTGATTAGTTCCTTTCTCATGCCTTAAAGCACATGTGTCAAACAGGCGGCCCGCGGGCCGGATCAGGCCCGCTAAGGGATTGAATCCGGCCCGCGAGACAACACTCAGAGAAGTGCAAGAGAAAAACAAACTGTAGGTTTAAATGTTTACCTGATGTTGCCAAAGCCAGGTGCCTCCCACAAAGACACTGTACTTGTATTTATTTCTCTCTCTCTCTCTCTCTTTGTTCACCCCTTTTCTCCCACTCTGTCTCTTTCACTCTCCGTGTCTCTCTTTTTCTCTTCCTTTGTTGCTCTTTGTTTCTTTCTCTCTCTGTGTCTTTTTTTACTTATTTTGCTCTAACTCCCTTCTTTCCTTTTCTCTCTTTTCTTTTTCTCTCTTCCTACCCTTTGCGCTTTATCTTCTCTTTTCTCTCCTTCTGTTTTTCTATTTCTCTTTGGATTTCCTTCTTCCTTTCTTTTCCCTGTCTCTCATGACTTTTCAGCTCTTGTTTCTCACGCTCTCTCCCTCTCTCTCTTTTTCTTTCTTTGTCCCGCCCGCTCTCCTTTTCCCTCCCTCTTTCTCTTATTTCTTTCTCTTTAATCTAATAGTCCGGCCCCCGACAGAATCTTTGTTCTATCGTGTGGCCCCCGAGTTGAAATGAGTTTGACACCCCTGCCTTAAAGACAATGAACGAGTCTTAAAAAAATCCTTATTTCCTTTTGATAGTTTTTCTCGCAATGATTTCATTCCTGAAAGAATGAATAATAACCCAAAAAGGAAATATGATAAAGCAGCTATAGTACAGCAAACAAACAAGATATCAAAACGATAACTCTGTTTAAAACTTACCAGGCAGAATAACCAGATGAAGGTTTTTGCTTTTTCTGAGCAGCGTGACGGGATGCTCGGCCGTGCACTGGTAAACGCCGCCGTCGGATGCGCTCACTTTTTGCAGCGTCATCAAAGGCGATGGCAAGATCCAGTCGTCGCCCTTTTATCGAAAAAAGTTTTGATCGTGGCAACAATTTCCAGAAGAAACACAAATGGATTCAAGGAAAGGGCAAAAATATACAAGCTATCTCATAAACATGTTTTTAGGTGTAAAAAGTTGAAATTCTATGACACAACTTGAAGAAGATGTTATGTAAATAAAGCTTACTTCATCTTTCACTTTTCATCTCTTTGCTCACTGTTTTCCTTTCTAGCCACTTAGCTGCAGGCTATGTTGATGTTAGCTGCTCCTGCTGTCCTTCTGTGTCACTCGCCTTTCACGGCTGCTCATGCTATTAAGCATTTCTGAGTTCCCTGATTCAGGCACCTGGTACTTCATTCCTTACTATTTCCTTCTCTAGCCACTCATACAGCCACTTGGCTGAAGGCTATAGTACACTGCTAGCCTAGCTGTTGTTATCTTTAGATTCTTTGTGTAAATAAAGTTCGCTTCTTCTTCCCAAAGCTGGTCATGTAAGCTAACATACCCGAGTGCCTTGATAAAGTCTTGTAGCGCTTGTCATCTTCCACTTTTTTTTACTACTGTTTCCTTTTCTAGCAACTTTCCACAGTTGAGCTTTTGATGGTCAGCAAGTCCTGTAATTCAGGCTTGTGGCTCTTTTTTCCTCACTGTTTCCCTCTCTAGCCGAGTCCTGTTTGAAATGGCTGCTTAGTATTCCGATTCGGGCATCCTTCACTTTCTTTTTCCCTACCGTTTCCTTCTCTAGCCAATCATGTTAGCAACTCGTCTGAGCGCCGAGTCTCGCTGCTAGCTGCTGTTGTTATCTGGTTCTCGTAAATAGAGCTTGCTCTTGGACTCTTTTACTGGCCTTTTTAGTAGCTTCTCCCGTTAGCTGCTAAAGTTACGCAGTTACGGAAACATCTTTCGGCTCTTTTATGCTCACATAGATTAACAGTAGTTATATCCTGTTACTAGCCGAAATCCCGAAATAAAACGGGTAAGTAGGATTAGTAGATTTGCCAAGTCGTCGCCATAGTTTCTTTTGTTCCAATGCAAACGATTCACATCCATTGTAAACTACAACGTCCTCCGGTGGTTAATTATTGCACACTGTCACTTTAAAAATGAGGGCAAATGAGTTGCCGTTGTGCAATAACCTAGATAAGGCGTCTTTTGACACGGCGGGTAATGAGATGGCGAGGGAACCCGAAGTGCAAAACCGTCGCTCCCGAAAACAAAACAACAAGAAAGGGGGAAAGAAATCCCAGCATGGAATTGGTTTGGCTCCCGGGAGCCGCCACACCTGCCAACAAAGATTTTCAATTTGAATGCATTAAAACGAAGACGCTTTTTGGCGACGTAGGGGGACGCGTCCTGTCAATCAAAAGTGTGAGAAATTCTGAGCAGAGTTCAACCATCAAGCAGTCATTAATATGATATATTGGAAAGGTGATTTACAAAATAAATCGGGAAAATTGTCAAATAGATGAGTCGTCAACGGGTCAAACTGCCTCAGAAAGAAAGAATATAAACATTGGAGTTTCAAGACCACTTATTTCATATCTTTTTTTTTGAACAGGGAAAAACGAAAAAGGGAGAAATAAAGAAAATAAGAAAAAGAGAAAAAAATTGAAAGAGAGAAAAAAGGAGGAAAAAGAAGAAGAAAAAAAGAAAAAACACAGAAAAAAGATGCGAGAATACGAGGGAAAGAAAAAAATGATAACGAAATGTGAAAAAAGGTGAAAAAATAAAAAATGGGAAAAAAAAGAATATTTTTTTAAAAGAAAGAAAGAAAAACGAGAAAAAGATGGACAAATAAAAAAGAAGAAACTGAAAAAGAAATGTGAAAAAAGGTGAAAAAACGAAAACATTTGGAAAAAAGAAAGATTAAAGAATTTTAACAAGAAGAAGAAAAAGAAGCAAAAAGATGAAAAAAGAAAAAGAAAGAAAAAAGAAATAAGAGTATAAGAGAAAGAAAAAAAATTAAAAGGAAAAGTAAGAACAAATTGATGAAGAAAAAAAAGAGAAAAAAAAGAAGAAGAAATTAAAAATTGGAAAAAAAAGAAAGAAAAAAGAAAGAAAAGGACAAAAGAAAGAAAAAGGTTACATACAAAATAAAAAAGGAAGAATAAACAACTTAAATAATAATTAAAACAGAGGGAAAAGGAAGAAGAAAGGGGAAAGGAAAAAAAGAAAAGAAAAAGGACAAATGAAAAAAGTCAAAATGAAAAGAAGGAGAAAAAGGTAAAAAAGTAAGGCGTACAGAGGAAAGTAAGAAGGGAGTGAAGAAAGGAATAAAGGAGTGCAGGAATGAAAGAACAAGAGTGCAGGAATGAAGGAAGAAAGAAGAGCATGAATGAAGGAGTAAAGGAGCAAAGGAGTGCATAAATAAAGGAAGGAAGGAAGGAAGGAAGGAAGGAAGGAAGGAAGGAAGGAAGGAAGGAAGGAAGGAAGGAAGGAAGGAAGGAAGGAGTATAGGAAGGAAGGAAGGAGTAAAGAAAGAAAGAAAGAAAGAAAGAAAGAAAGAAAGAAAGAAAGAAAGAAAGAAAGAAAGAAAGAAAGAAAGAAAGAAAGAAAGAAAGAAAGAAAGAAAGAAAGAAAGAAAGAAAGAAAGAAAGAAAGAAAGAAAGAAAGAAAGAAAGAAAGAAAGAAAGAAAGAAAGAAAGAAAGAAAGAAAGAAAGAAAGAAAGAAAGAAAGAAAGAAAGAAAGAAAGAAAGAAAGAAAGAAAGAAAGAAAGAAAGAAAGAAAGAAAGAAAAGCAACTCGTCGTCCCTCGATCGACGGCAGGGACACTCCCTCCCTCGTCTTCGACCCTCCCGGATCACGTTTCAAATCAATAATTATGGATTTGACATTTGAAATCTTCCACCCTGTCCGCTTTTGACTTTGAGTGTCTTTCGCAGATTTCAGGGCTCGGCACGTCGACCGTCACGCCGTGTCACGATCGCTCCCCAGGAGATATAAACGCTTCTGAATAATTCAGCTCTTTTTTTTTTGTCACTCCAAATGAACACAAAACAACCTCGTTGCAAATCTCGGCGTGTGATGCGTTCAGGGTCACCTAGTTAGTCCGTCACTTTTCTTAATGAAGCGGCTCTGCGTCCGAAAAGCTTTACAACCAAAAAAAGAAAAGGACAACAAAGCGATGACGCGGCAGGAAACAGGTGTTATGCTGGTAAGGCCGCTAGGTGGTGCTTAAGCGCCTGCTCCTTTTCCACAATACTAAGAGGTGGCTTCTTCCAAATACAGTAAGCCCTCGGTTATCACGGTTAATAGGGACCAAAACCCCCCGCGAAAAGTGAAAATCCGCGAAGTAGCGACGCCCCTTCAAAAATGCTTAAAAAAATGTATATTTTTCTTAAATTATTTTTTTTTATTATTAGTTTTTTTTTTTGACCTGCGAAGCTCTGAACCCGCGAACGTGGAACCACGAAGTAGAGACGCCCCTTCAAAAAATGCTTTGAAAAAAAAAAAAAACTTAAATCATTTTATTTTATTATTTTTTTTTAGACCGACGAACGTGGAACCGCGAAGTAGCGAGGTCCCACTGTCAAGAAAAACAGGTTGGGAAAAACACCCCCCTAAAAAAACACCAAACAATACACTGCCATTTAAGCAAGGTTCTAAAGACTTACTACTGAAGGATTTCATACATTTGACTATAAAGGATTTTATACGATTGAATACAAGTTACATTTATTGAGTTTAATGCAAGATATTCACTGAATGTTTTTCTACATTAGAAGGTTAGGTTGTGTGGACGTATTTCTGATAACAGAATTCCTGTGAGTGCTGACGGAGAAGGCCAGACGCACAAGAACAGACATTGCGACACCTTTCGGCAAGGAGGTGGTGAAGCCCAGGGGGGGTTTTCCTGGCACGCCCATGGGAGGAGCCGGCACACCAGCTTGCGGAAAAACGGGGGCCAAAGAAGAAAGCGAGAGAAAGAGAGACGAGCTTGACAGAGACTCCGACGACACTAATTCGGCCGTATTCGATGGAGTTCACTTAGTTAAATTAATAATGAAATTAAATCTGCCCCCGTGTGAAAATGTCGGATTTTTTTCGGCCATCTTTTTCAATCGAGAAACGAGCGCGCATTGTTAGGTGAATGTAGGTTGTGTTTGGTTAATGGAGTCAGATGTCTAATTCGAAGAATTTGGTAAACGCTACATTTTAATATTAAAAACCTAACATACATTTTTTTTATCAGCTCTCTCTGATAATTGAGTCTACAAGTGAAATAGAGTTTTAAAAAAAAAGAAAAATTCGTGCACGACAAATCCTCACCTCCTTGTACCAATAGTAACTGGGTTCTTCCGAGGAGCCGGCCGAGCATTCGAGCGCCACGTCGTCCCCTCGGCGCACCCCGAGTTCCCGCGACAGTCCTAGGAGGCTCCCCAAGCCCACCCGGGAAAGACGGACCTCTTTGAGATCTGCAAACCAACAGGAATTAATGTAGGATTTGGTGCCCCCTAGTGGTACAAAAAATATCTATTCAATACAAAACTTGGAATTGAGTACTAGGTCGAAAATACATGAACTATCATACAAATTTTATTTGTATATAAAAAAAAAAACACAGGAAATAGAGGCCATGTGACTCAAGTGGTCATGGCAGGGGTGTCAAACAGGCGGCAGGCGGCCCGGATCAGGCCCACTAAGGCCCGCAAGACAACGCTGAGAGAAGCGCAAGAGAAAACCGAGCTGCAGGTTAAGATATGTCCACTTGGTGTTGCCAAAGCCAGGTAACTCTCACAAACGCTGTACTTGTATTTCTTTCTATCTCTCTCTCTCCCCCTCCCTTTTTCTCTGACTCTCTATTCCTCTCTTTCAGTCTCCGTCTCTCTTTTTCTCTTTCTTTGTTCCTCTTTCTCTCTCTGTGTCTTTTTACCTTATCTTGCAATCTCTTCCTTTTTTGCTTTTCCCCCTCTTCTCTCTCTCTCTCTCTTTTGTTTTCCCCTTTTCTTTTTTTCTCCCCTTCTCTTTTCTTTCCTCTCTTTTTCTTTTTTGTATTTCTCTTTGGATTTTTTTCTTTCTCTTTTTTTCGCCCTCTCTCACTATTTCTCTTTTTATCTGTTTTGTTTCTCACTTTCTCGCTCGCTCTCTCTCTCTCTCTCTCTCTCTCTCTCTCTCTCTCTCTCTCTCTCTCTCTCTCATTATATATATATATATATATATATATGTGTGTGTGTGTGTGTGTGTGTGTGTGTGTGTATTATTTCTTCCTTTTCCTTCTCTCTCTCTTTTTCTCTACATCTATCTCTCTCTGGATGAGAGAGATAGAGAGCGAGAGCTACAGAAAAGACAGAATAGAGAGAGAGAGAGAAAGGGAGAGAAAGGGTAAGAGAGAAAGATAGAGAGAGATAGAGAAAGAGAGAGGTGAGAGAGGGATAGAGAGAGAGCTAGAGACAGAGAGAAAGAGAGGGGGAGAGAAAGGGCTGGAGAGCGAGAGCTAGAGAGATAAAGAGAGAGAGAGGGTCAGAGAGAGATAGAGAGAGGGATAGAGATAGAAAGAGAGACGGAGATGGGGAGAAAAAGAGTGGGCGAGAGAGAGCTAGAGAGAGAGGGGGAGACAGAGAGAGAGAAAGAGAGAAAGAGAGGGAGAGAGAGAGACAGAAAAATAATACCATTAAAGTGTATTTGTGAGTGGGGCCTTGCTTTGACAACGGCAAGTGGCAGCTCGTTTTTCTCTTGCACTTCTCTCAGCGTCGTCACGCAGGCCTGAGTCAATCCCTTGCTTGGCCTGGTCCGGCCTGCGGACCGCGCGTTTGACACCGTTGCCCTAGAGCACCGTTCTTTTTTCCAGGCCATTGACTTTTAGGGTACGAAGACGTCGATTGAAATAGCCTCCGGGCGAGTCATCGAGAACGGACTTATGGAGAAGAAGCCTCGTGAATAACGTCTCCTTTTCTCTTCCGTCTCAATCCAAAAAAAAGGAAAGACTCTGAATCTCGCCTATTCGTCGATCGGCGAGAGACGGAACGTCCCGGGGCGGCGAACGCAAGGTGAGGGGATTGATTGCGTCTCCGGGGAAAGAAAAATCTGCGCATTAAAGAGCCAAGATATTTCTTGGCTTCTTAAGAATTCACCTTATGAACTACAGCGGAACCTCGGTTTTCGAACGCCTCTCAGTTCGGACGAATCGGTGTTCGACCAAAAATTTTGAGAAATTCTTGCTTCGCTGTTCGATCGCCGGTACGCTAGGGTGCGATGCTGAGCGGCGTACGGGTGTTTTAGCCCCTAATTATGCCTCCGAAGAAGGTCGGTGCAAGCAGGACAGGTGAAAAAAGACAAGTTGTTCGTCCAACTATTGGCTTGAAGAAAGACATAATAGCTAAATATGAAAGAGGTGTACGAATTTCCGATCTTGCTAAAGAATACAGCATGGCTAAATCTACTATCGGTACGATAGTAAAGAATAAGGATTTTTCCCTCCCCACCGTCCACCACAAAAGGTAAGAAATCTTATTCATATTCCTTTTTTATTTTTACACGTTCATGTTAGCGTAATCTTTCGTACGGAAGATTACGTTAACGCGAATGTACGATTAGCCTGGGTTAGCTTTGTTTACGTAAAACACTCAGGGTGTTGGAACGGAGCTCCCTTTCCAATGAAGCGCTAGCCACTTTTTGTGGAGACCCGGGTGCTAAATGACGTGTAAACGACCTGATTTTTTTATTCTTACACGTTCATGTTAGCGAAACGAAAGATTACGCTCACGCGAACGTACGATTAGCCTGGGTTAGCTTCATGTTTACTTTCATGGTAAACGTTCAGGGTGTTGTAACGGATTAAAACGATTTTACATTACTTTTAATGGGAAAAACGATTTTCCGTGATCGACCAATCTGGTTTTCGAACAGGGTTCTGGAACAGATTATGGTCGAGAACCGAGGTTCCACTGTATTCAAGTCCTGCTGGGCCACAAACTAGAGCAGAACTCGATCGCCGGAGTCGATTCCCAAACCTTGAAAAACGATCCAGCCTTTGTTCTTACTCGAATATTATTTCACGCGAAAAAATCCGGTGAAAACGTTACTCGGCTCTCTAACCGTACACATCGAAGAGGCCATGGTTTGGATTCATCATGGGCGCTTACAGTGCACTTTGAAGGTCAATGTCTCGGAGACGAGGTGGTCCGACACGCAGCGGAAGAGTCCTTCGGATAACGGCGCCACCATGGGGATGCGGAGAAGTGTCTTGTCCTCTGCTTGCTCCACACTCAAGTCGTAAAAGCGCCACAAAGTGGGCCACACCGGGTGCCACATCTGGAGCAGCTGTTAAGGTTGAAGAAAATATTCAATGATATCGTGGAGCCCCCGGGTTACGGCGACCCCGCCTTACGGCGTTTTCCCTTTACGGTGTGGAATAAAATGAATAGAATACATATACAGTGGAACCTCGGTTTTTGAACGCCTCTCAGTTCGAACAAATCGGAGTCCGACCAAAAATTTCGAGGAATTCTTGCTTCGCTGTTCGGTCAAAAAATCGGAGTTGGAACGCCGCTAATACGTGAGTGCGTACGCTAGGGTGCGATGCTAAGCGGCGTACGGGTGTAGTTATTGCGTGCGGACGTGCTTCGTTTTGCTTTCGCTTTTAATATAGGTGTACAAAGTGTTTTAGCCCCTAATTATGCCTCCGAAGAAAGTCAGTGCAAGCAGCAAAGTTGCTACAGGTGAAAAAGGAAAAGGAGTGCGTACAACTATTCAGGGATGTGATTGAGGTGAGGAGAAAAAGTCTGAAACCTAGCCGGGGTTTTGGGGACCCAGGGCAAAGCGCCTGGGTTTTAAGCAATTTACTTGTCCAAAACCATGCTTGAATTAATAATTTAACATCTTTAGAAGATTTAAATAACAAAATAATTTGCCCACATACCTGATTTTTTTTGTAAATACTGCAAGGTCAGTTCAAATGCAGTTCAGACCCTGCAGCTTGTGCAACGATGTGGCCAATTTATGCAATTTTTCTAACGGCCACCAGGGTGCGCCAGAGCAATAAAGGAAAGAGCGAGACAGTCTGATTTGTTTGCTACGCAAGTGAAAAAGTCGGAATTCCGACTATAGTCGAAAAAATCACATCCCTGAACTATTGCATTTAAGAAAGAAATAATAGCAAAATATGAAGGAGGCGTGCGAGTGTCTGTTCTTGCTAGGGAATACCCCACCGTCCACCTGCGCCTTCTGCTGACCACCACAAAGGTAAGAAATCCTATTCATAACTCTTTTCTTTATCCTTTTTTTTATTTTTACACGTTCATGTTAGCGTAATCTTTCGTACGGAAGATTACGATAACGCGGACGTGCGATTAGCCCGGGTTAGCTTCATGTTTACGTTAAACATTCATGGTAAAAATTCAGGGTGTTGGAACGGATTAAAACGATTTACATTATTTTTAATGGGAAAAATGATTTCGGTGATCGAACAAATCGGTTTTCGAACAGGGTTCTGGAACGGATTATGGTCGAGAACCGAGGTTCCACTATATGTACAACTATGGGGTTTTTTGCCTCTCTTGACAGCATTTCCCCCAACATATTAGTTAAGGAAATCAAACATTGCTGTGGTTGTGGGTATTACCAGTTAGGTCTCTAAGAAACCTTTCTGCTATTGGGCAACGTCCTAAATCACGCTGGTTTGCATCACGACATCATGAAAATAGGAGTAGAACTACTTCCCTCGATGCCTTTCTCTCTCGGGTGTTTTGTAAAGACTTAGCAAGTTGGTGATACAATACTGTATTTATTATTCTGTATGTATTGGTTATGGGTCCCAAGGCTTGCAATGATGCTAAAGGTAGAATCAAAAACGTGATAACTATGAAAACAAAGCTTGCGATTTCCAAGAAATACGATGGAGGAAGCGATTAAAGTCAGGAAACCCTGGTTTTAAAATCTGTTTTAAATCAAATCCACTGTCTCCATCACTCTCCACATCCTCTACCTGCTACTCCTGCGTACCAGCTCAGGTCACGTCGCATCAAAGTTAAATTAAACTCCGCATTTCCTTTCTATGGATGTTTATTTATACAGTGGAACCTCTGTTTTCGAACGCCTCTCAGTTCGAACAAATCAGTTCTCGACCAAAAATTTCGAGAAATTCTTGCTTCGCTTTTCGTTCAAAAAAATCGGAGTTCGAACGCCGGTACGCTAGGGGCGATGCTGAGCGGCGTACGGGTGTAGATTGCCCCCACCCCTCGTGACCAACTCTTATCATGTGCGCACTTCCTTTCTTGCTTTCGTTTTTAATATCGGTGAACGGGGTGTTTTAACCCCTAATTATGCCTCGGAAGAAGGTCGGTGCAAGCAGCAAAGTTGCTACAGGTGAAAAAAGAAGAGTAGTGCGTACAACTATTTCATTTAAGAAAGAAATAATAGCAAAATATGAAGAAGATGTACGAGTTTCCCATCTTTCGAGGGAATAGAGCATGGCTTCTGCAGACCACCACAAAGGTAAGAAATCCTATTCATAAATCTTTTCTTTATCCTTTAACCTCTCACCACTTGTTGTGGAGACCCGGGTGCTAAATGACGTGTAAACGACCTGATTTTTTTTATTTTTACACGTTCATGTTAGCGTAATCTTTCGTACGGAAGATTACGCTAACGCGAACGTACGATTAGCCTGGGTTAGCTTCATGTTTACTTTCATGGTAAACGTTCAGGGTGTTGTAACGGATTAAAACGATTTTACTTTACTTTTAATGGGAAAAACGATTTTCGGTGATCGACCAAATCGGTTTTCGAACAGGGTTCTGGAACGGACTATGGTCGAGAACCGAGGTTCCACTGTAATGTTATTTGATCATATATTATGTAAAAGTATCACTAACTACATAGTATTTTGTCATTTTAGTGTTTTTTTACCTGGTGTACCCTGGGATCTGAGCTAATTGCCATGGGTTTCAATCCCAGGCTAAAGTTGGCATCAATAGTCGTGACAAAAATTTGAAAACACAAAGAAATGTAGACGGAAATACAGTAGCAATAAATGCGGGCAAATTATGAAAAAAATGATCTTTTGAACTCATTAATAGAAGAAATGTGTTCAAAACAGGCTAATTATCTTGCTTTAGGTTTGACAAGCTAGCTCTATGCTAACCTAAACAGAACAGGCTATTTAAGCATAGAAATTCGCGGTTTTCCTAAATCCCTTAAGCAACAAAAACTGGATTACACATAGAAGGAAAATATAATATAACATGCAAGAAAACGAGGAAAATAATGAGTTTCAATCAGTCTTTTTTCAAAACTGGCTAATTCAGTGGTTTTAAATACTGCAAGCTAGCTTGATACTAGAAAGAAGGGAAATTACATTTGACAGGCTATAATTAGGATAAGGCGATTTTTCCAAACCCTTTAAACTTAAATACATGTCGACAGAAAATAGTATAGCAATGCATGCTAATAATTTATGACAAATTATCGTTTTATATTAACTGAAATAGGAACAGGCTTAAGTAGTAGAACAAAAAAATGAATTTTTCTTTTATAGATATTGTGTCAGTATGATAGAAATATACTGCAGTGCCCCCTGACGGTCACAGTAGACAATGCAGGAGTTTTTTCTGTTTTAATGTCAGTTTTTATATTCATAGGGTGTCAAGTCAAGCCATGTTTATTTGTATAGCTCTTAATCACATGAGGTCTCAAAGGGCTGAACAGACGACAGACAATTATGACACCATCTTCCTGAGCTACATGGTGGCAAGTGGAAAAAGACCTCATTTTAGGGGTTAAATGAAGGATATTAACCCAATTTTCATGCCTTAAGTTATTTTAAAGGGAGAGTGTTTATTATTAAGTGCCCCCTGGTGGTGAAAAAAAAACTCAATTTGAAAAGAAAAAACAAAAGAGTATTGATTAAAATAATACGTAAAAATCGATTAGCTGACATGTAAACATGCATTCTTAAAATACTTTGCAGCGAAGGAATAAGCATTTATTTGGCATAAGATGATCCTCACCAAAAGGGGGCTGGCATGATCTGATGCCATCTTGCTGCCAAGGCTAGCCTCAAAACATTTTTTCCCCATGTAAGATAATTTTTGCTCATTTAATGCATAATTTTTCCTTTTTTTGTTTTTTCTCTTTCATTTTTACATATTCTTTCTGTTTTCTTTCTTTCTTTTTCTCAGTTTTTTTCTCTTTCATTTTTACATATTCTTTCTATTTTCTTTCTTTCTTTTTCTCAGTTTTTTTCTCTTTCATTTTTTCACATTTTTCATTCCTTTTAACCCTTGTTTTTTTATTTCCTCTTTTCTCTCTTTTTTCACGTTTTTCTCTTTAACCCTTTTTCTTCTTTTCTTTTTTTTTCTTTTTTTGTATTTCCCTTTTTTTCGTACTTTGTAAAATGTAAGGCAAAAATATGAGGGATATTAAGGTTTTATTTGGTCACATTGAGTCTCCGTAGTTTGTATTCTTGACTGTGGATTTTGCCCAAGTTTTTGTTTGCAAAACACCGTATATGTCGGGAACCGGACCAGGATCAGGACCCAAACGTGTGACGTTCTCACACAAGCCTTTTATTTTACAGGAAATGGGGAGTCATGCACGTTAGACAACGGTCTGGCGTGGAAAGACAGGAAGCCAGAGATTGGCGAGATGGATTCCAATTGTCCGAGTTGAAATCGGACAGATGGGGTCGATACCGGACAGGACGGGACAGACAGGATAAATAATAAATCGGGATATCGAAAATAAACAGGACAAACAAGACGGAAACGAAAACTGGAGAAAATAATAAAAAGGACAAAAAATAGAAGTAAACAAAACTGGAAACCGAAATTAAACAGGACAGAATAAACAGGAACAATACCAGACAGGAAAAGCCAACAGGGACAGGACCGGGTCGAAACCCACGTCTTGCGGGGCAGAAGTTTGTTGACGGGCTGACAAAGGAAGCTTAGCAGCGCTGAGCTTAAAATAGACAGAAAGCCAATTTGTTAACAAGCCGCAGCTGGCTCCACACGGGCAGGGCCAATTGGGCGCCATGGCAACCGATACAGTATTGTGTCATCTAGTGGTCAAATATCACACACTGTACCATCAAGATGTAGAGAGCTCCATTTTCAAAAACAAATTCTGCTCTGAATTCAAAGCTCACCTTGGAAAAGCTCTCAAATCGGATGCGACTGATGTTGAATTTCTCTTCGGAGTAGAAACACTCCAACGTCACGTTATCACCCTCTTGAACAAATTGCTCCGGGCCCCGAATGCGAAGGACGCCTGCACACAAAAAAGAAACCATCAAAGAAATCCTTTAAAAGTTCACGCAGAAGCAAAAAGAGTGTTTCCTCTTGAGCTGAAAAACATTTTGAAAACTATAAAAAGTCCCGAGTAGAACACGAAAAGTCGTAATACTTCACATTTTAACTGTTGGTTAGATTCCTTGAAAGCAAATTGTGATGATCTACGCTTGAAAAATCCAGAGAGAGAAAACGTGTTGTAAAAAAAATTCAATGTATTCACCCAGAGACAGAAAAAAATGAATTAACTGTAAAATCCAAAGCTTTAGCGTTCGTCATAGTAATAGATCATGATTTTCAACTTGGTCGTGTCTCCTCTCTACCTCTTCATAATGTATAGGAGCCACTTGATACCACGCTATTCAATCAGCTGACACTACCTGTTAAAAAAGAAGTATTTGTATTCCTTATTGGAAAGTATTTTGATTTTCAACTAAAGTAGTAGCACAACTTGATCGTGTCTCCTCTTTACCCCTTCATAATGACTGTGAGCCACTTGATTCCACCCTATATTATCCAATGAGCAGACATGACTTGTTAGAAAGATTCGAAGCATTTATGTTCCTCACTAAATTACATTTTGAAATCTATAGAAGTAGGAGCACAACTTGGTCATGTCTCCTCTTTACCTCTTCATCAAAGGCGTGAGTCGCTGGAAAGCTTGGCCAAGATGAGCATATAGGTTCCCCCTTTAGAAAATATTTTCATTTACCTCAAGTTGAGGTTTTTGAGTTTTTCCTTGCCCTCATGTAGGTTTTAGATCAGGGGATGGTGTCATAATAGTCTGCGGTTTGCAATAATATGTGGTCTGATTAAGGGCTTAACAAATAAACATGACTTGACTTGACTTTAGAAGGAGAGGCACAACTTGGTCGATTCTCCTCATTACCTCACCACCATAACATACATGAGGCACAGCAGAACTTAGTCTGATAAGATTTGAATAATTTATGTTGCTCATTAGAACATATTGTGATTTTCTTTAGGAGTAGTAGCACGTCTTGGTCATCTCTCCTCTCTACCTCTTCATAAAAAGCAAAACGAGTTTTTTTCTCTCTGAAAATCTTTACACAAAACCATTGAAAGTCGAAAATAGAACACAAAAAGTAATCATTTCACTTCTTAACTGCTGTTGTTCGATTCCTTTAAAGCAAATCCTGATGATTCGTGCTTAAAAGAATGATCCGAAGAGAAAACAAATTGTACTAAAAAAATAAAATATATGTACTCAAAGATGCTCTTGAGGGGGGGAAACAGTTATAGTTAAGGATGCATAATAATAATTTGCACAAAAAGCATTCAAAAGAAGAAAAAAATACCCAATAATATTCCCCTCTTTAGTCATGATATAACATTCAATCAGCCGGCACTACTTGTTAGAAAGATTTGAAGTATTTATGTTTCTAATTAGAACCGATTTGGGTTTTCAAATTGGTTGTGTCTCCTCTCTACCTCTTATCCGTCACTTTTAGCCATGCTATAATCAGTCGACACAAGTCGTTGGAAAGATTCAAAGCATTTATGTTTGCTCGAAAGACAACGCTGAGAGGAGCACAAGAGAAAACAACTGGAGCTATATGTCTACTTTTCTCATTTTATCTCTTTCTTTCTCTCTCTCTCTCTCTCTTTCTCTCTCTCTTTATGTCTCTCTTTGACTTTATCTATCTTTCTCTCTCTTTGTGTCTATTTCTCTCTCATTCCCATTCTCTTGTCCCTCCCTCCTTTTCTTCCTTCTTTCTCTCAGTCATTCACGGTATTTTTTTTCTCTTTTGGTCTCTCGCTCTTTATGTCTCATTGTCTTTATCTTTCGCTCTCTCTCCATCTCTCGATTTTTTTCATTCTGTCTCTTTCTGTTTTCTCTCATTCTCTTTTAGTCTCTCTCTGTATCCTTTTTTGTCCCTTAGGGCCCGGTCACACAGCCGTTTTGGCAGACGCTGTTGGACGCTTTGAAATCGCCATACAGACAAGATACAGCAGTGCTTTACACGTGGTCGGAAATTCACACGCGGTTGGCCGCGCGAAAAAGTTTTGCGCTGCTCAAAACTTAAGACCACGTGTTAACCGCAGGCGGCACATGAGCTAATGACGCGGAAATTACGCGGAACGACGTGCTCTGGCCGCGGCCAGGGCGTGGTTACACATGGGTAGGACGCGAAATTTCAGCGGGTAATCGTGGGTGGAGCACGGTCATAGCATGTTCTGCGCCTGCGGTGTTATTACATGAAATTAGCGTGTTACGCGTGTGACGGTCAAACGCCGTCACCGTAGTGACCTCGTCTTAATCCATTTTTATTTCTTGACATTTCTTTTCATTTCATAACAAGATAATAACATAAAAATGAAAAACTATCACAATAATAACATATTGGCTTCTTCGCTGCCATAGCTTGAAATCTTGATCTTCACGGGACTGTGTCTTGAGCGGTTATGATTTCTACAGCCCGGTGTTATGCCGAGATTTGCATCCCCTCGCTACTACAACCACTGTTACCTCGTTTTATCTCACTTTTAGGGAATGTAATGGCGAACATATAACCAAATTCACTTCGTCTTACATTTGTTGGGAATGTAATACAACATAAACCATTCCGTCTTTGTTTTTGTTGTGAACGTACTCGAACGGTAATGCACACCGTATATAAATCACTTTTGAGAACTGTTATGCACTCTACCGTAAAGCTTTTTATGCAGAAATAAGCTTTATGGTAGAGTGCATAACAGTTTCAATACGAGCGATTTGAATAGAAAAAGGCAAAATAAACATGTTACCTGCTCAAAAGTGATTTGTATACGGCGTGCATTACGGTTCGATTACATTCACAACAAATACAAAGACGGAATGGTTTAAGTTGTATTACATTCCCAACAAATGCAAGACGAAGTGGTTTTGGTTATATGTTCGCCATTAAAATCCCTAAAAGTGATATAAAAGTGAGATAAAACGAGGTAAAAGTGGTTGTAGTAGCGAGGGGATGCAAATCTCGGCAAGGATGCATTTCTCGGCATAACATCGGCTCGGCAGCTCTTATACCCGTGGTCCACACGCCGAAATGACGCGGAAATGACGCAGAAATGACGCGATGAGAAAGCGGAACAGTTGCCGGCGTCTGTCTTGCCGGCATACCACCGATGAACAGCGGGTCGGCCAATTTTGCGCATTTTCCATCGCGAGCAACCATGGGCAAAAAAAAAAACGCAAAATTTTACCCGCGATACAGACGCAAACGGCTGTGTGACCGGGCCCTTAGAGAGAGATTCTCTCTCTCTCTCTCATGTAGCATCAACAGTCAGGATTCTTTTTAAATCTTTAACCAAAAAACTGAAATATATGTTAAAAGAAAATTTGGACTCTCACCATCAACTACGGCGGCCATTCCGAAGGTGTAAAACAGAAAAAGCATTTTCTGAAGTCCAAATCACTTGGAATAAAAACACGTCTGATTGGCATGAGTACTTTTTGAAAACTGAAAGTATCAAAAAATGTTGTTGTACAACACAAGGGAAGGTGTGGCTTGTTAAACTAGTTCAACTGTATTTTTAATCTGGCACGTGAACATTGGTCGATAAGACAACAAAGTAGGAAAAGTTTCCTGAAAAATACGGTACAGTGTTGAAAAATACTGAACATACACTAGTAGTCCTGGAAAAGTACAGTAAAGTACTGAAAAAAATAGTGAAAAGTACAAAAAGAATACTGAAAAATAAAGTGTACCGTAATACTGAAAAGTAATGAAAAAGAACTGAAATATATTTCAAGTAAAGACACATTCTATAAGCATGGAAAACCTACTGAAAAGTAGTGAAAAGTATGAAAAAGTACTACAAAGTAGTAAAATAGTGAAACATAGGAAAAAAAGGTCCCGAAAAGCATGAACAAGTTAAGAAAAGGTACTGAAAAATATGGATAAGTACTAAAAAATAGTCTATTATAAAGAAAAGTATGGAAAAAGTACCATTAAGTAAGCACAAGTACTAATAAGTATGGTAAAGTACTGCAAAATAGTGAAACGTGGGGGAAAAAGTACCAAAAAGGGTGAAAAGGTACTGAAAAGTATGTTTCGTTAACCATAGATTAAAGTATGGGAAATGTACCATTTAGTAAATAAAAGTACAAAAAACTATGGTAAAGTAGAGAAAAGTATGGGAAAATTACTGAACAGTATGAAATAGTAGTCAAGTCAAGTCAAGTCATTTTTATTTGTATAGCCCTTAATCACAATAAGTCTCTAAGGGCTTCACAGATTAGTACACTATGTTACACAGACTATTTTTCAGCCGACAAGAAGCTTGCTTAACCTTCTCTCTTTCTCTCATTTCTATTTCTCTTTTCTCTCCTTCCGTCCATTTCTCTTTGGATTTCTTTCTTTCTCTCTTTTTCCCTCTCTTTCACTTTTTATCGCTTTTGTTTCTCACGTTCTCTCGCTCGATATATCTCTCTTTGTCCCACCCTCTCTCTTTTTCTCTCCCCCTCTTTCTCTTATTTCTTTCTCTGTAATCTAAGAGTCCGGCCCCCGAGAGAATCTTTGTTTTATCATGTGGCCCCCGAGTTAAAATGAGTTTGACACTCCTGATCGATACTGTACACTTGTACAGTATAATTAAACCTATATTGAGCCACGTAACCACGTGTTTAGTTGTAATGATACAGCCAAGCCTACAGATGGCACTATCGGAAAACAGCTATGACCATCCCGGAAGCAGTCATCAACTCAAGAGTAACAACCCGATGTTTTTTTTTTTGCTGGCTACTTCGAAGCAACCTAACAACGATTTTTGCGCATTGATCGAATAAAATTCTCCTTCTAGCGGCACCAAAACATGGGGAAATGATGTCTGCATAGTCAGGTGAGCGTAAAATGGATTTAATAAGTGTGACGAAACGGATGAAAATGTTAGCTTGGTCGGCTAATGCGTTAGCTCTCGGCTGCTCTTGTTTTTAGCATAGCGCGTCGTCAAAGTCGAAGGATTAAACTAAATTTCTATCATTCCACTCGTGTTGTTTCCTTATTAGGTAATAATAAATCTGTTACTTAGTGGTGTGCTTTGATTTCAGTTTAATCTGATTTTGTTATTACGTGCCTACGTGTGAAAATAACTCCACACCGAAATGCAGCATAAAGCCCTGTATAAACAACATTAAATATACCATAAGAAAATACGGTAAATCCTTTCTCCCCACCCAACATACAAAATAATAAATAAAATACAATTTATTAAAAACGTTGATGTTAGAAATAACCCCGCCTCTCCAACCAACGATAATGTATATTTCCTTTTTAAAAGAAAACTAGGGCAAATATAACAAGGGGTTATACATATTTTAACCTATATTTTATTTAGATTTTGGGGAACAAATAGAATATGTTCATGATAAATAAGATTAATAACAGTGAAAACTAATATCTGATTAATTTGTTTGAGGTTATATTGTAAGATCATATTACCTTACTTGAATCGTCTTTGTCTTTTTGATAACAACGTAGAGAAACATTGTATTCAACGAGATTAGACATGGCACTCCAAGGCAAACCTGTAAAGAGTTTAAAGAAAAAGAAGATTAATAGGCAAAAGCATTTACAACATAGCGCTTAGAGCCTGGCCTAAGTCATAATAATCGTCACTTACTGAACATTTTGAGAGAATAGGTGGCAAAAACGTGTTGTAAAATATAAGAGTTCCTAAATGATGTTGGAACTGCATTATTTCTTATTCCTATGTCGAATATTAGAATGTCCCATGGTAATAAAACAGTAACAACATAATTACCTGATCATATTTTTAAGCTCTTTTAGATCAGGAGATGTGTAATGCTGATCCGTGAATTCTTTGAGATTCTTTAGGATTAAGGGTTATACAAATATGATTTCCTACACATATACAACTTGGTAACCTGTGGCACTTAATAAGGAACAAAAAAGTAACTGTTCAAAAAAGGTAATAACATAGTAAAAACGTAATAATTACCTGATCATATTTTTAAGCACTTTTAGATCAGGAGATGTGTTGTGCTGATCCGTGAATTCAGCACAAATAAATATACAAATAAATATGATTTACTACACATATACAACTGGTAACCTGTGGCATTAATAAGGAACAAAAAAGTAACTGTTCAAAAAGGTCGTCAGATCCTGATATAAATCATATTTTAGAAGTTCTTGTATGTTAAAAAGAACTGTAAACAACACACGAAAATAATGGAGATAATATCCAGTAGCTATTCCTAATATTGTGACTCTGACATCCTTTCACAGATATATGGATGCGGTTCGAATTTTGGCATAATCCCCTCTGTATCATTTTTTCCCGCAAGTCACTCAAAAGCCAAACGTTCACAAGACTGCCGGCATGGCCAACAGCACCGCCGCGGCAGTCAAAATTATCGGAGCGCCCGGTCCTGCGGGCAGGAGCAGCCCCGAGGGATCTCAGGTAACCAGGGATACATATGAAATAAGCTGCTAGGATACCATTATTTTATTCTGAGGTGAAGTGGAATATATATCAGCAAATAGAAAGCTAATCCAATGCCTTCTGAACTGTCACTACCCAGGTAAAAACTTTAACAAAATAGTAATACTTGTGTAATATTAGGGTGGTCCTTAATGGGGGTCGAAATTTTTTTTTTTTGAAATATTGGGCTCTGACCCCCCGCATATGTTCTTATATCGATAAAAACACACTGTGTGCAATTTTGAACAATTTGGATAATATTTAGAGGTAGCTCAACGACTTTGAAATTTCCCAAAATGGTAAAATTTTGGCAATTTTCGAGAAAAAACGGAAATCTTAACCCTATGTGTACGCCGTTTTAGAACATCCAATTTCAGTCCATTGCTTATAATTGTAACACAAGAAAAGTTACAAGTAACTTTGTACACTAGGTCTGATATAATGTGCGAAAAATCCTTATTTTTCATACCAAAATTTCAGAGGCCTTGAGCGACCTCTAAATATCCTTTGATTTTGATGAAACTTTGCCTAATTACGTTTTGTATATATTGGAACATATTCAAGGGGTCAGAGCATGAAATTTTAAAAGTCGAAAAATAAGGACCACCCTAGTGTAATATACATGCGTTTGATTATTCAACTTTATAGATAAATATACATTTACAGGAAAATGAAATTTGTTTTACCTTTATTATTTGAGCTGGAACCGTGGAGTATTGGGTTGATCCAGTAGGGGGGAAGAGACAGCAGACTCAAATGTTAACTGATTTTTAAATTCCGCTTGCTAGGATTGTCCTCCGCTTAGAAGATTCCCGTGCCTCAATCGTCTCCTTATTTTTAATAATAGTCCTGATCGTCCCTTGGTAACGGCCATATTTCTCCGTGAATCGTAAGAGCTTTTCATATTTCTTGGTAATCACAAACTTCGTTTACATAGTTGTCATGTTTTTGCTTCTCCTTTTAGCGTCACTGCAAGCTTTGGGACCTATAGCAAAGAAATGTAATACAAAAATACAGTAGCTTATTGCTCAAACAAAAGTTTTGGTGGAGCACACCAGATTCTGAACTGAAAAGTCAAAAGGCATTGTGGGAGATAAATCACCCAATAGCATATTGTCATGCCCACCAATAGACTAGCACTTAATGTATCGTCGGGAGGGGGAGATTCTGTACGGGAGTCGGATTTGGACACAACACTGGGAAACGAGAACGGCGCGCCGTGCTAGGGTCGTCGGCTGAAGGGGATTCCCGCAAAAAGTAGCGACGCCCCTTTTAAAAAAATATATACATTATTTATTTATTTTTTACCATTACAGGCCGCGAAGCTCTAAATCTGCAAACGTCGAACCGCGAAGTTGCGAGGTCTCACTGTATATAAGAAAATGTTGTAAGGACATTTTGACGTAACTTGCAAATTGAGGAGTGTGGGCACTTCTGTTTTAGAGTCAGATTGATGAACTAATCTTATGGTAATGGATAATCACTCAGCCTTCCACTTTAGCGTGTTTTTTATGCTCTCTCTCTGTCAATCACAAACAAATGCTTGATTGACAAACTAATGTTATGAGAGCTATACGATTCTCGACCTGAACGTGCTTCCCTAAAACAAGTTAACTACACTTTTTACGCTTTGTTCTATATCGCACACACACTTTTCTACCAAAGACTTTAAAATCTCTTCACAGGCATGTCTGGCGCTGCTTACTCCGCTCCAATGTTGTTCTCTCTGCACCTTGTAGCGTTAGGAGTAGTTGTGAGATGTAGTGCACTGGAATGTTAATTACATTTTCGAGAGAGTTTTCTGTGTTTGCCTGCTACACGTCTGTACTCTGGCTGTGGTCTCGGGACAGCTTCCTGCTTCAGTGGCTCCACTCTGGTTGCTGATCCAATCAGAAGGCGCGGCGTGGGTAGCATCCCAGACAGTAGGCAGGAGAGAGGGGGGGATGGAAAGGCTTGGTTGTATCTGAGCCTCAATAATTGCTCCGTTTAATAGATAAAAATGCCGATACAGATATCCTCAAATTGGTCAACCATGACTATTAAATGGGCTTTATCTGACAATCGCGCACTTTCAGGTGCTGAGCAAAAAGAAGCTTCAAGACCTGGTGAGAGAAATCGACCCCAACGAACAGCTTGACGAGGATGTGGAGGAGGTACGTCTCGCTTTAAACAATATGGCCCCTCCCCTGCATCCTGATATAAAAATGTTCCAAATTGAAATTTTGCAGATGCTGCTGCAGATCGCCGACGATTTCATCGAGAGCGTGGTGACGGCCGCTTGTCAGCTGGCGCGCCATCGCAAATCTAACAGCTTGGAGGTCAAAGATGTACAGTTGCACCTCGGTACGCTTATGCTTTATACCAAGAAATTGAACCGTCTTTATTGCCGTTAATAACAACATGATAAACATCGTTTACAAGGATTAAAGCTGGCTCTCCAATATTAAATGTAATATTAAGATGGAAAGGAAACATTAAATCTGTAGTGTGTGTAGGCTGGCTAAAGTTCAAAGTCAGGTTTGGGCAACATTTTGAGTCGTGGGTCACATCGAGTGAAACAATTTTGCAGAAAGGCCAGGAGAGAAAAACATTTTACATTTACATTTCTTGCATATGCGAATGTAGTTTTAAATCTTAAACCAATACCCATGGAAAAAAAGATAACATAGGCCTATCCAATTTCTCTCAATTGCATTTACGTGCACATGTTATTCTTAACACCTGTTTTTAGTACTTTTTTATACATTTTACAAAGAAGAGGGAATAAAAACGACAGTTCATTTCCTTTTTATTTTTTTGGGTCCAATCTGGGTAAAGTTAAATAGAAAATATATTTGGGGGTTTCTTTTCTGGGTTTTTAAGAACACAGTGTATTTTTGACCAAAGGACAACAAGAGGGTAGTTTTTCATTTGTTTATGAATAATACCATTTCATCCAATTTGTTTTGAAACACTCGTAATCAAGGAGAAGTGCAAATGCTATTTGATAATATGCATTAAGAATTTCAAAAATACAACAGGGGCTCATACAGAATGTTTTTTTTTTCAGGAAATTTGTCAAATATTTTGACAAAATAAATAGTAATTATAAATTAGCTTATGCAGATAAATGTGGCCGTTTTTTTTTTTTTTTTTTAATTCATTTTTTATTTCTACCATCTTCATTTGGCGGGTTGGGTTACGTCGGCTGTACGAGGTCCCAAGGCTACCGTTTGCTCATCCCTGTTGTAAGTGCATAAGGAGAATGAAAATTAGTGCATTGACATCGGCAACAGCATATTTCCCAGATTAAACTAAAGAAATAAAGTAGGAATACTTAGAGGCTAGATATTGCTGCTCACAGGAATTCAATGGTGCTGTTTGACTAGCACACTATTTTTTTAATTATCTCAGTAGTCACTGATTATTTTATACAATGAAAAGCTCCTTTGTGGAAGTTACTCACTGCCACCACCTCTGGTTCAAAGTGCAACTGCAGCCTGTGTCATTAAACAAAATATTTTATCATGCTGTATTTAGAATATTTAAAATATTTTAGAACATGTTTTTACAGCAGAATCCAAATTCATCATGAGAAATAAAGATAGAATACGGATGTACATTTTTCCAAACGCAAGCGAGATATTTTTAGAAGAGCCGATGCTGCACAGTAATTGACTTGCATACTCATTTCTTATTAGTTAAGTATTCAGTTATTTAATTCTGTACAATAAAAAATACTATTAAATTCAAATGTGTGTCCTAGAAGTTACTGCTATTAAATTTTGCTCAAAGTGCAACTGCAGTCTGTTATTTAAAAAATGTATTTCATCATATGTAGGTTTTTTTTTGTTTTTTTTAATAATAACATGCGTATTCCGGAAAACCACGTCATATTTCAGAATCGATGCACTCTACATTTTATCAATAACAAAAAAGGAAATCCTATTGTAAATGATATAGCAGCTTACGCTCGTGTCACAAACACTCATTGCTAATGCGTCTTGGGTGTTGTTGCTATCTGCTCATGCTTGTTTCTTTGCATTAATGCATATACCAAATGATGCAAATTTTGTGCTGCGTGTACAACATTCGCTAGGTTGTTATCGATGACAATAAAGACAATTTTAATGTGGACAATCCTTTATTCCATAACGACAATAAGGTGATCAACGTTTCAAGGATTTCAGTATATTTCCTTATATAGATATCTTGTTTTGTGTTTGTTTTATTTAGTTATATTGTTTATTTACTTTGCCCTCCAGAGCGTCAATGGAACATGTGGATCCCGGGTTACGGGTCGGATGAGATCCGGCCCTTTAAGAAGGCGTGCACAACCGAAGCACACAAACAGGTAACCGCAACGTTTTATCGAATGCAGAAAAAGTCATTTTTCAATAAATATATTTAATATGTACACGTATATACTGTATGTCTTCTTTCATTTCAGAGGATGGCCCTGATCCGCAAGACAACCAAAAAGTAGCAAGAACTCTGTTTTTCTTTCTTGACATAAATATTTCAGTCGATGTCTTTCTGATTTGCAGACATCATCACACACTAATGTAGTTGTTTTGTGTTTTTTTTCGTTTAACAATTTGCTGTCAATAAACATGATTGTCGGTTTGGAGTGTGACATTTTAAATCAAGACAGAGAAAATGCTTTGGAAACATATGTGCAAATGACTTCATTTTTTGAAAAGTTTTTAATGGATACAAAACTCTCCATGTCATCCTGAAGAGATTTCGTCTAATGGAGCGATAAAACTTTTTCACCACGGATACTACTGTATATTACTATTTGGTGGTAAACCCAGTTGGAAATATTTTTTTATTATTTTGCATTTTTTTCAGTATTTTCCATCTCGGTACATTTCCAAGTAGAGTTAACAAGCAAATTTTTTGAGCAATATTTGAAAATAAACCTCAAAAACTAAATGCTTATACCTTCACTGAAAAACAACAAAAATGCCTACATAATAACCAAAATTAGGTCAAAGATAAGCCAGAAGCATTGATTTGATATAATTTCCTGGGTTAGTTGTACCAAAAATACCTGTTGTTTCTTTCGCTGTTTCCTTCTCTAGCTACTCATGTTAGACACTTGGCTAAATGCTTTGGCTCACGGTTAATTGTTATCGTTAGCTGCTCCTGCTTTGTTTTTCAGTGCCACTTTTTTTCACTGTTTCCTTCTCTGGCCTCTCGTGTCATCCACTTGGCAGCATGATATTATCCCTAGCTGCTTTTTTTAATTGATAGCTACTTCTGCTTCATCCTTCAGTGTCACTGCCTTCAGCAGCCATTGGCTCTTTTCTGCCGCTCAGGGTCTATCTAGCCTGCTTTGTAATTCAGCAAACCAGGAAGTAAGCTTGGGTACTTGTCCAATTGGTATGTTTGGGCTCTTGTTTTTTTTTTAGATGCAAAATATTTAGTTCCCTTCTAAGGTACAATAACCTCCAACTGTGGATTTTTACACTGTCACTTTAAATCAGAGGTCAGGACCCCTTTGTAACCCAAATAGCCATAAGGGCGAAAATATTATCAAGATCAAAGCCAGGAGAGAAAGCTTACCACGTGTTGTGAGTCATCATTTTATTCATATTTAGTTTCTTTTGTCTTTTATTAGCATATTTGGTATTGGAGTAATCCAAAAGTAATTCAAAGTAATCAAGTTAAAGTAACCATACCCAAACCTGCATATAATCAACCATCATATATTTGAAAAAAATGAATCGGAAAAAGGCTGGCAGAGGTAAGAAAAGCTAGCGCTCGACTAATGTGCGTTTCATTGATGATCCGGGTGTCTTTTCAGGCTCCAAAGTGCCATTGAAGCGCTCGTCCGGACGATTATTTACGGTGAGGGGGGAACGTGTCCTGGGGGCCAAATTAACGTTGCAGGGGCCTCGTTTGTCACAGCGACACTAATTGCTTTGATGACTTGTTGGCATTGCTCGCTGTCGATATCCCGCCGCGCTCCGATATGCTCGTCGCCAATTAGCCAAAATATGGACACGGTGTCCTTCAATTGATATTTGTTAGTGTGTCTCAGTGGTTCAATATCTTTACACGATACCAGGAGTGGGCAACTATTTGGAGAGGCGGGCCGCAATAGGGTAAAAAAAGTTGGGCCGAGAGTCTTTGAGACGGATCCAACTTTTTCACGTATGGATGAATATACATGCAGACATTTACATGTTATAAATGTCTTTTAAAAAGATTAGTGTTATCAAACTAGTAATATATAAAAGGTCTCTGATTCAAGCACTACATTTAAGATTTATTTTTGGAGTATTACCGTTTTTGTATTTTGTAGTATTTCTCTTGTATTTTTGTACAATTACTGTCGTTTTAGTTTTGTAGTATTTCTGCAGTAGTCTTTTTCGAATATTTCCACAACAGTTTTTTTTGCATTTCCACAGTAAAGTTTTGAATATTTGTAATTTTTTTGTAGAATTGCTGTCATTGGATTTTTGTATTATTAGTATTTTTGTAGTATATCTTATCTCATTAGCTGCACCGCTTATCCTCAGTAGGGTCGCGGGGGTGCTGGAGCCCGTCCCAGCAATCATCGGGCAGTGGGCAGGGGACACCCTGAACTGGTTGCCAGCCAATCGCTCGCCCATTCACACCTAGGGACAATTTGGACCGGCCAATCCACCTGAAATTCATGTCTTTGGAATGTGGGAGGAAACTGGAGTGCCCGGAGGAAACCCACGCAAGCACGGGGAGAACATACAAACTCCGCACAGTAAGTCCGGTGGCCTGATTTGAACCCACACAGGAGGTTCCCAAGACCTTAGAACTGTGCCGCACACTCGCTAACCACTGCGCCGCCATGCTGCCCTTTTGTAGTATTTGTATTGTGAAATTCCTCTAGTAGTATACTCCAGGGGTTAGCACATTCGCCTAGCACAAGAAAAGTCTCCAGTTCGAAACCAGATGGATACATTGGCCTGAAGAGGGATGAGCGCCACCAAGCTGTACTTGCTCAAGACACATCACAGGAAATGGTGCTGCTATGATCCCTGTGGTAAGGGAATCTAGACACACACGCGCACACACACACACACACACACTCCTTTTAAATTTTAGTATTACTGTGGTGATTTTTTGCAGTACTTCTGTAGAAGTCTTTTTGAAGTTTTTCCAAAGTACTATTTTTGTAGTATTTCCATAGTAGTATTTTTGTAATATTATTGCGGTTGTATTTTTGAAGTATTTCTGTTATAATATTTCTGTAGGAGTATTTTGGTATTATACTATAATAATTACAGTATTAATGTTGTAGCATTTATATAGTGTTTCATTTTTCTTTTCAGAAAGAAAAATCCAATTTTAGGTCACGAAATGTTATATCTAGTTTTGTAGTAATCTGGTAGTATTTCTGTAGTAGTATTTTTGTTGTAGACACACACAGGGACCATTGGGATAAAGTTGACACACAAAGTTAGCCGCATGTGGCCACATGGGCCGTAGATTGACGACCCCTGCACTATACCAATGTGAAAAAAAAAACTTCTGCAGACTAGTGATGGAAATTACTGTATGGCTCTTTTTATACAACTGGTTCAATCAGCTCCGCTCACTAATGAGTCGGCTCTTTCTTCTGATTGGGTCTGTTGCTTTAAATCGATGTTTTACCAGTGATACCGTAACTTACGCAAAAAAAGAATAAATACAATTTAAAAAAATGTATAATTCTACTCTAATAGCCTCTACCTTTTCATTTAAACTTATAACTTTTTTAAACAGGGCAACTTTTTAAAAAAAATCAACACAGAATCCCTGGAAGAAAAGCAAATGATTGCCATCAATTTCAAAATAAAAGAACGTTCCGCTTAACAATTCAACCTCTGACCATTTTAGACTGAAACTACACAGAACCCGTGAAAAACATGCAACTAAAATAATTTAGAACACGTAATATCATTCAAAGGGATCCTAATTTGTCTCTTTATATTTCATTATGATTCTTTTTGTCCTTCGTACAGCACTCTCATAGACGAGACCGAGCCTACTGACCAATCACGAACGCCTTTAATGGAAAAAAACAAAGAGAGGATAAACAGTGTCTCGAAGAGAGCCAGCTCCTGATAGGTGGGGAGCCAGATCCCTTCCCTGACTTCAAAGAGCTGGCTGATAGAGCAGTTATGTTTGCAAATGACACATGACGATTGCAGAGAATGATTTCAAGTTTTTTGCTTAAGATCTATGTCTGAGGTGCTAACGAAACGGGCCTAATGATAGCAGCACATTAGCGGGATAACTTTTTTCTACTTCAAATTATTAATTGTTTTGGTCTCTTCAAAGTGACAGTGTGTAATAATTCACTGCTAGATGCTGTAGCTTAAAATGGACCTTAAACATTTGAACAAGACGCACTGCACTGCAGGAACCTGAAGGAAAAATCCAGAATCCATGTTTTTTCTACATGAACATGGTTTAATTCCTGCCAGTGACAACAAAATACTGAGCCTGCTGGATACACCCGAAGCAGCTGGAAGAGCCATGAGCTGAAGTTTGTCAGAGCTCAATAGCTGCTATCGGGCGAACAAATGGTGGAAAAAAAGTCAAAGATGACTGAATTATAGAATTCGGATACGTTTGCTTGAGTGAGTAGCCGTGGAAGGGGGGATGGCCGGATCTGCGAAGTAAATAAAAAGAAAAGAGAAAAGAATAAAAAAGGGAAAGAAGAAAAAGAAACATGGGAAAGTAAGGAAAAGGGAAGAAAATGAAAAGGGGCAGAAATAAAGACAAATACAAGAAAAAAGGGGTAAAATATAAGAAAAGGGGGGAAATAAAATAGAAAGAAAGGGAAAAGGACAATAAGAGTAAAAGGAAGATGAAAAAGGGGAAAAATGAAAAACGCAAAAAAAGAAAAAAATGGTCATTTCTAATAGTAAAAATGTGAAAAACAGGGGAAGAAAGAAAAAAACGCAAAATAAGAAAAAAAATTGAGAAAGAACTGAGAAAAGGAGACTAAAAGGACAAAAGGGAAAACAGGAAGGAAAAGAAGAAAGTGTAGAAAGAGGATTACATTTTCCTTGAATTTTTTCCCCTGTCAATTTTCTGCTTTTGCTGTGTTCTGTTTAAAATACAAATCATAGTACAACTGTAGTGTACTTTCAGGCAAATTGTGGTTATTATTTTTAATTTATTCAAAATACTTCTTTCGTTTTCATGATCTGGATGGTGGGGAAAAAAGGTAAAAAGGGGGAAAACAGAAACATAAAGTACAAATTTTAAAAAATGAAGGGAAACAAGGGGGGATATGAAAAATGTCCTTTATTTTCTCTTAACATTCTGCTTTTGCTGTGTTATGCATGAAATTATAACAAAACCGTACATACGGGCAAATTTTGGTTGTTTTTCAATTTATTAGAAAGGTTTCTTTTTCTCTTCTGATCTGCCGCCCCCCAGCCACAGCATTTCTTGATGTCTGTTTTGGCCAGATTTGGTAGAATCCTCCATTAAGAAAAAAAAAGGAAAAGAAAAATAGGGAAGAAAATAGAAAGCAGAAGAAAGAGGAAAAGAGAGAGATAATTGCCACGAAAAAGAATGAAAAAAGGAATGCAAAAAGAAGAAAAAGGGATAAAAAGATCAATAAAATAAAAATGTACAACAAATGAATAAAAAAAGAGAAAAAAGACAAAAGAAGCAAAAAGAGAAAAAGGGAAAAAAATAAGAAAAAAAGTAGGATAAAAAGGAAAAAGACAAAAAATAATATAAAATGAAAAAATTGAAAAAGTAAAACAGCAAAAAAAGGCAAAAAAAAAGGAGAAAAAGAGATGAGAGGACAAATGGGGAAAAAATAAGATATGAATATGAAAATAAGATGGGGGAAAAGAAAAAAGAAAAGGGGGAAAGGAGAAAAAGGACCAAAAATAATTGGAAAAATACAAATGTAAAGAAAAAAATATGGGAGGGTGGAAACACTAATATTTTCTGTGATTTTTATTCCCTTAAAATTTTGCTTTTGCCGTGTTCTGCGTGAAATACAAACTATAATACAGATCTACCTTAAAAGAGCTGTATGGGATTTGAAACACAGTTTCTCTCAGCCATCATCTCCTGGCTTAAAGTCATGTTTGCAGCCTTGGTCAGTTCATTCATGATGTGTGAGCAAGTACATGCATTTCTCACACGCTCGAATAAACGTTTTTTTTTTTTTTTTTGGAGAGGTTTGGGTTGGTGTTTGGATTCTACTTGAACCGAGCTTTTTCTTACTTTCAAAATTGTAATGCTACACAAACAGATACATACAGCGGGACCTCGCTAGTTCACGGTTCCACGTTCGCGGGTTCAGAGCATCGCAGGTCTAAAAAATAATAATAATTAAATATAATATTTTTTTTTTTTAAATAAATATATATTTTTTTTAAAAGCATTTTTGAAGGGGCGTCGCTACTTCGCGGATTTTCACTTTTCGCGGGCGGTTTCGGTCCCCATTAACCGCGATAACCGAGGGCTTACTGTATTTTAAAAAACCCTGCAGGGAGGATGACCCCCTCAGCCCCCGTTTCTCAAACCCCATGTTTTCCGCCTCAGACAGCTTATCTATCTGCAACCTCAGTGGAAATGTTTAAATCTAAGCTTGAAACACACTTCTACTCTATAGCATATGAATAACCTATACTTTTCTTGGACAATATCTCTGTATTATTTGTGATTACAATATCCTTTGCTGTCTGGTAATCCTGAAAGGGGGATGCCACATGTGCGGTCCCTTATCAAGGTATCTTCATTTTTCTCAAGTTGAGATTTTTGAGTTTTTCCTTGCCCTCGTGTTGGTTCCAGATCAGGGGATGGTGTATTAATAGTCTGAAAAAATAGTCTGTGTAATAACACGTGAAGCCCTTTGAGACTATTTGTGATTAAGGGCTATACAAATAAAAATGACTTGACTTGAAATGAAAAATCAGAAGAAATAGGAAAAGAGATAATTGCCATGAAAAAGAATGAAAAAAAGGAATTCCAAAAGAAGAAAACCGGATAAAAAGATCAATAAAATAAAAATGTACAACAAATAAATAATAAAACAGAAAAAAGAAAAAAACAAGCAAAAAGAGAAAAGGGGACAAAAGGAAAAAAAACAAAAATTTAAAAAAGTAGGATGAAAAAATTACCAAAAATAATATAAAATAAAAAAAATTGAAAAAGTAAAACAAGCAAAAAAGGCAAAAGAAAAAAGAGAAAAAGATTATGGGACAAATGGGGAAAAGGACGAAAAGAAAATGGGGGAAAAAGAAAAAGGGGAGAGGAGAAAAAGGACAAAACATGATTGAAAAAATATAAATGTAAAGAAAAAAATGTGGGAGTGTGGAAACACTAACATTTTCTGTGATTTTTATTCCCTTAACATTTTGCTTTTGCCGTGTTCTGCGTGAAATACCAACTATAATACAGATCTACCTTAGAGGAGCTGTTTGGGAGTTTGTTTTTCTGAGCGGTCATCTACTGGCTTAAAGTTTTGTTTGCAGCCTTAGTCAGCTCATTCATGATGTGCGTGCAAGTACATGCATTTCTCACACACTCGAATAAACGTTTTTTTAATTTTTGGGGAGGTTTGGGTTGGTGTTTGGATTCTACTTGAACCGGGCTTTTTCTTACTTTCAAAATTTGAATGCTACATAAACAGATACAAATTTTAAAAAACCCTCAGCATGACCCCTCAGCCCCCGTTTCTCAAACCCCATGTGTTCCGCCTCGGACAGCTTATCTAAAAGTAAGATATAAATTTGACACTGAGGAAAATAAAGAATAAGTCTCTTTGAACTCAATTAGGCCTTGTTAACACACACTTAAAAAATAAAATATCAGACTTTCAACTTGAATTTTGGTTCATATTTCCACTGTATTCACAATCTTTCTTTCTTTTTCCTGATCTGGACAGCAGCGCCACCTAGCCACAGCATTTCTTCTTTTTCCCACGATCGGGTAGCGTGGCCCCTGGCCCCGTCACGGCACACTTGACGCCGTCCCAGCCCTCGTGCATCTCCACCTCGCCGTCCGCCAGACCCCGGTAGATTCGGCGGGCCAGGATCTCGAAAAGCCGGTCTACGTTTTTACCCGACTTGGCGGAGGCCTCCACGTAGGGGGCGCCGAGAGCGACGGCCATTTTCTCGGCCTCCTCGCGGCTGACGGCTCGCTCGGCGTGCCGGTCGCTTTTGTGGCCCGCCAGGACGAAGAGGAGACGCTGGGGCAGCACGTGCTCAAGCACCTCGGCGTGCCAGTCGCGCAGGCGCAGGAAGGAGGCCCGGTTGGTCAGGTCGAAGACCAGCACGCCCCCTGCTGAGTTGCGGTAGTAGGAGCGTGTCACCGACCTGGAAAATCACATCAGATGCTCCATACCGGGGGTCTCAAAGTCGTGGCCCCCGCCTTAATATGAAAGTTAAAAGACACTCCCCTACTTACGACCATTCCACTTACAAAAAACGCTGGATACAAACATTTTTTGGGGGATGTGGAAAAATATCCGGACATTGCTGTAAGTTAGATTTTGTATTGTGCGCACATTTTTCCGAGTACAGGACATTACTGTAGTGCAGGGGTCGGCAACCAGTGGCACGCGAGCGCGCGGCAAAATAATAATGATTATTTTGTTAAAGTGTGCATTTTTACCTGAAATTTAGACATTTTCAGTCGCGCGTCATGTTTACGGTAGTGTGCCTCCTCCTCTGCTTCGTGTGTGTTTGCCCGACCCCTCGCAGAGAGATATCCGTGTTTTAACCCAGCCAACAAAACACACGCGCGCGATAAATGAACGGATCATGACGGCTCCTCTAGCGAAAACATCTCATTCTTTCTAGCCAGTGTGGACAGATGACTGGGGCTTTGTGCAAAAAAATGACGATGCTGTTTTGTGCATTATCCCTCGAGAGCGTTTTACCTCGCACAGCAAGGGTTAAACGTCGTAACGAGCAAATCATGAACATGAATTCAAGGATGAGTCTGACAAGGCGGAGACATGACAACGCACCGGACCGTGAAAACCTTTTGTCACTGCTAAAAACACCAACACTAAAGCAAGCTATCACATTGTTCACTGCATAGCAAAGCACAGAAAACCATTTACTGACGGCGATTATTTTAAAGAAGCGTCTGCGTGTGCGCGTGCCTTCTGCTTTGCTGCTGTTATTTAAAGTTTTGATATTTTCTGCAACAAGATATCATTGATGAATGGTATGGTAGCTGACCATATCACATGTTTTTGATTGTAGTTCATTGTTGATGAAGAATGGTGGATTCTGGTTAATTCTTCTAGTAAAAAGTTGAAGTCATGGATGGCTACAGGCCTTTCCACTTGTTTTTCACATTCATTTTTTAGTTGAGTGAAAAACAAGAATAGTGGAAGATAAATTGGTCAGTTATACGATTTTAATGTATATCCATGTTTTATATTTGGACTGGTGTAAAATTACATCTCTTTTGGATATAAAACACAGTGAAAAAACACACTGGCACACTGATTTACAAGGAAATTTGAAAGTGGCACTCCACACCAAAAAGGTTGCTGACCACTGCTGTAGTGCTTCTTTCCGCAGCCCCGAAGAAGAAATCCGGCTTCTTCTTCCTAGTTTGTGTGTAAACATTCCATATATATGGTTGGTGTAAAGTGTAAAGAAGAGGCGAGCCATTTCTTTTGACAACAAAAGTGGAATAGGAAAGCTTGATGCGGTTGAGAAAACGCTTATTTTCGGCCACTTTCTGCCTAACTCTTGAAGCTCATCTTCCAAAAGTAAGTTAAACTTAATGTTATGTACCGTATTTTCCGCACTATAAGGCGCACCGGGTTATAGGGCGCACCCCGAAAAAATAGTTTTTTGTCCTATTTTTGACATATATAAGACGCACCGGATTATAAGGCGCTACAATGGGAACGTGGACAAAACAGTCAGATGATTCAGTCCAACTTATTACCCCCTTAACATTCCGAAAGCTTGCAAAGACGCAAATACGTGTCGAGAACACGTGCGAATGCGGTGTCCGTAAGATGTCACTCAAATGCATCGTTCCATCATTCGGAAGGTTAAAGTCTTGGGATTCAAGAAATGATAACCATTCCTTCGTATCTATTTTCTTTTTCGCTCGCAACTTTACTGTGCATATGACAATAAACACTTGGAATTGAGTTTAATTTAAAAACTTCATTCCATCGATTATCTGCACCGCTTATCACAGAAACATCGAGTTCAGTCTGAAACAAGACAATATAAAACCGGGAATAGCTCACCGAAGTCATTGTGTTCATAATAATGTGCAGGCAATGTCCTCTTATATCCGTGAGGGTAGTAAATCCAGGAGAATACAATATTTACAAATACAGAATAGAAAAAAATGCTTTCTCTATGCCATCGGCCACATGCTATACACATTCATCTTTTTCGGCCAATTGCAGGCTTTGTTTCGCTGTTTAAGCCAATGGAAGCCTGTACATTATAAAAAGAATCCGCCTCTTGACCTCCGAATAACTTTAGCCAATAGTGATCGATTCAACTGATGATTGACACATCTTTTTCGGCCAATTGCAGGCTTTGTTTGCCGTTTGAGCCAATGGCAGTCTGTAAATGATAAAAAGGATCCGCCTCTTGACCTCCGAATAACTTTAGCCAATAGTGATCGATTCAACTGATGATTGACACATTGGTTAGCCAATGAAACGCCGGTAAATAAATCCCACCATCCACCGCGTACTACTTGGCGTTCGGGGGAAAATCGAGTCGGCGGCTGCAAGTTAGTTGGAAAACTTAATGTTGATCCATAAATAAGGCGCATTGTATTATAAGGCGCATGGTCAGCTTTTGAAAAAAATAAAGGCTTTTAGGTGCGCCTTATAGTGCGGAAAATACGGTATCTTTATAGAGCATATTATTTTATGATATGTTTATTTTTTGGTAAAAAACAATACTGGTTGGGCAGCACGGCGGCGCAGTGATTAGCGCATGTGCGGCACAGTTCAAGTCATGGGACCTCCTGCGTGGGTTCAAATCCAGCTCCAGACTTCCTGTGCGGAGTTTGTATGTTCTCCCCGTGCTTGCGTGGGTTTCCTCCGGGCACTCCGGTTTCCTCCCACATTCCAAAAACATGCATTTCAGGTGAATTGGCCGGTCCAAATCGTCCCTAGGTGTGAATGAGCGAGTGAGTTGTCCGTTCCTGTGTGCCCTGCGATTGGCTGGCAACCAGTTCAGGGTGTCCCCTGCCCACTGCCCAATGATTGCTGGGATGGGCTCCAGCACCCCCGCGACCCAACTGAGGAAAAGCGGTGAAGCTAATGAGATGAGACAATATAGGTTACTTATACAAACCTTAAACATACGTATACAAGCCTTTAACACACAAAATATAGCACTGAAGCTACTTGCAAACAAATTAAACTTACGAACAATCGTCCGTCTCTTTCGTAACTAGGGCAGCGTCTGTATGTATTATTTGACCATTAAATGTTGCTGTCTTAAGCCAGGCAGCCGAAAGCGAGTGTTAAAACGCACAAGGAAGAATGAAAACTATGGAGGCTCAAAGTGAGCCAAAAGAACCAATTTTCTTCTCATTTTTTTGCCCAGCCTTTCCCAATGGTTTTGGTTTTTCGGCCACCCGCAGAAGCAAGATGCCGCGCAACTATGACAGCCAACTCTAGGTGAGGCTGATGTTATGTCAAACAAAAATTTCTCAACCTACGAATTAAAAAGAAGCCACGTTTGTATGATATTTCATGTAATTTTTGCTAAGTATTCAAACCTCCTGTTGCCCTTGGGTCAAAATGATTGACCACTTTTTTGTAAAAAAAAAAAAAAGAAAAAAAAAGAAAAGTACCATACATGATATTGTTTTTTTAACTTTAAACTTTGTGACTTTTCTAAGATTGGTCCAAAGGGTAGAAAAAAATGACATGTTGTTTTATTATTCATATTTCCATGTCCACTGTATAAAATGGTACAGTAAGCTTCAGAAAATGTAAGATTTCTTTCTAGCACTTTCAGAATGAACATGTGGTGTGACCAAGCTTTACCAATCAAATTTTAGGAATCGCATCACCACTTTAAAGAATTCAAAACAGATAGCTTTTAAAAATGTACCGTTTTAAACAGGAAATTTAAATCGTTCAAATGTTGAAAACATCAAAAATATACCTCGCTTTAACATTGCAATTGTAAAATTGTAAACTTACAACTAAAGCTGTTTCCAGGGCTTGAACAGTAGCTAGAGCGGTTAGCTTTCATTGCTTTCTTGCTAGCACTTTTGGATTAGCCCTGTCATGTGACCTAGCAGAGCCAATTAAATATTACCGGAATAAAACGTGAAAATCTATCTTTAGAAAAAAAAGATTCAATAAACAATTTTAATATAAGAGGTTATTTTGGATCCTTAATTTTGAGTTTTTTTTTTATAAAAAAAAACAATCTATAGTCGAGTCAGTTTACATGTACCGGTACGTGGTTGCCTTAACCGACACGAGTGTTAGGGGGACCCCGTTGCTGACTCCTGTGGTGTGGCTTGGGCAAGTACAGCCTGATAAGGCCCATTGGCAATATTTGGGAAATGCGGGAAAAACTGTATGCAAATAAAAAGGTTATTATTTACTTTATTATTAAATCTGCACATTTTTTTTCAAATATTATGATTTTATTTTCTGAAAAAAAGAGGGAAATCTAGTGATCGCCATTTGTGATTTTAAAAAAATAAATTAAAAATATGAATTTCATGATGGAGTTCCTTTCGGGTGCATTGTTTGAGTTATGATGATGATTCAGCAAAAAAAGGTTGAATTCGGTTGAGACTCACCTAAAACGTTCTTGTCCAGCGGTGTCCCAGAACTGCAACTTAAGTCGAACTCCAGGCTCCACCTCCAGGAAGTGAACGTAGAAGTCCACGCCCACCGTCTCATCAATGCTCTCCAGGAAGTTTCCCTCCGTGTAGCGCTTCAAAAGTGACGACTTTCCCACCGTCGATTCGCCCAACATAATAATTCGGAACTGGTACTGCCACTGGCCCGTTTCCATTGCCCAAAAAGTCTAAATGTTGACCAACTGTCGTCGTGGAGCTTCTTCCCGTTCGCTCCTTAAAACTCATTTGCTTGTTCACACATGGGAGAAGCGGAGGCGTGCCTCTACGTGAGAAGTGGGCGGGGCTAAACCGCATGCTAGTTTAATTAGCGGTGATGATTTGATTTAAATGGATGTATTTGCTTTTTAATTTGCAAGCACTTTAAAAATGCAGGCGCCTGAATTGCATTGAGGCTTTATAGGTCATCTATGGGAGCGGCAAAATCGCACTACTCAAATAGTTTGACATTTGTATTTAAGGGACAGTGTGTAACACAGGGTGTCTCAAAAATGTACTTACTCTTAGAATGACGAGAAAACCTTTATTATTATTATTTATGAACATAGAGTAAGTGAAATAGCATAGAATACATGAGACAAATGTAATTGAAGAATCATATTCACAAATGTTCAAAGTGATGACCATTATTGTCCAGACAACGCTGATAACGCGCACCAAGGGATTCGCAAACGTCGCGAAACATGTCATTAGGAATATCACGACATTGTCTTTCAATTTCCAATTTCAATGCATCAATTGTCCTTGGTTTGTTGCCATAAACGTGGTCTTTTAAGTATACCCACAAAAAAAAGTCCATGGGTGAATATGCTTGGCTGTTAAGATGGTTGTTCAAATCTCACATTGTGTTTGCTGTTAAACATCATATCGACTAGCGGTCCTAAACCTAGACTTTGAAAAAGCCTTTGATCGAGTCTCGCACCAATACCTCTTCAGGGTATTGCAAAAATGTGGTTTCCCCCAAAAATACATCAATTGGGTAGGACTGCTATACCGAGACATCTACAGCAAATTCATGATTAACGGGAATTTATCGGAAGCAATCGAGATCAACTGCGGTGTACGTCAAGGTTGCCCTATGTCTCCCCTTCTCTATGTTCTTTGCATTGAACCTTTGGCACAAATGTTAAGAAAAGATAGATTTGTCGAAGGCATCAATATCCCAGGAAGTGGGGGACAAATTACCAAGTGTGTTTTGTACATGGATGATTTTAATATTTTGTGTACTGACCGCGCATCTGTTGAAAGAGCCCTTGACTTGACTGACCTGTTTGGGAGGGCGTCTGGCTCAAGGCTAAATAGAGAAAAATCGCAAGTGAAGTTTTATGGAATGTGGAAAGAGACAGAAAAGGCAGGACTCCCGCTGACGGTGTTAAAGACAGACCAGAAAATCCTAGGGGTAAAATTCAATGTGGATGGAGGAGGCGAGACCAACTGGGATGACGTGACAAGGAAAGTTAAGCAAAAACTTGTTTTTTGGTCACTAAGAAAACTGACAATAGAGGGGAAGGTCCTAATCATCAAAGCGATCATCCTCCCAATGCTTTTGTCAATCAGTTTAATTTTTATGCCTAAAAGAAACGTGCTGTTACAAATGGACCGAGCCATCTTTCGCTTTGTCTGGGGCTCAAAGTGGGAAAGGATAAAAAGAGATACAATGAAAAAGAAAAAGGAAAAAGGGGGGAAAGGAGTGCCTGACCTCCAGCTTTTCCTGGGAAGCAAATATGTCTCTCTCCACTTCCAAAACGCTGTGGGCCCACCCAACAACCCGAAAAGTCAAGCAATGACCCGTTTTTGGATGGGCTCATATTTGCGGAAGCTAAAGCTTGTACCAAACAATCGTTTGATTCCAGTTTCGTTTAACTTGCCACCAACACATCTCTTTATTCGGGCTTTTTTGAAGAAGTTTGATTTGGAAACACAAGAATGTCACACTTTACAAAACCACAGGGCCCTTATTGCTATTGTGCAAGAGCGAGCTACAGTAAGCCCTGTGCGGGGGCTTGCGTTTGGCGATTCCACAACGGTTTGGAGCAACGTCAATCATCCTGCCCTCCCAAACAGACTACGAGACTTGTCATGGATGGTGGCTCATGAAGTTCTCCCAGTCAGAGCTGTAATGCACCACCGAGGAATGTCAGCGACTTCGACGTGCCCTCGACCTGGCTGTGGCGCCCAGGAGTCGGTGAGGCACCTTTTTTGTGAGTGCAGCGCTGCCAAGGTCTTGTGGACAATGGCCGAACAACTAGGAAAGTTCCCGGACTTGCCAGCAGGAGAGGTCCCTGATGCACAGTACGTGCTTTACGGGGTGAGTCGGTCGAGGAGACATCGGAACGACTTTGCCAGGGACTGGCTCACTCTCGCCGCCATCAAGGACGCCATCTGGACCTCCAGAAACCTGCTGGTATGGAGGTGCAGGCAGATCCCCCCCGTGGCTGTGCTCCAAATGGCTGCAGATACCATACAATCTGCGAGCGGCGGGCCTAGGACGCAGCCATAAAGAAGACTCGTCTGTACCCACCCGGAGGGGGGAGCCGGAGCTACGCTGTGGGAGTCCCGGCAGCAACGGCCTGGGTTGTGGAACCCAGAAGGGAGAGGACCCACGCAGAAGGGAAAGGACCCACACAGAGGACTGGAAGAATGCTGCTTGGGAGGGTGGGATGGCAGAGCTATGCCCTTGCACAATAGTATTGCCTTTTACACGCTGGTTAACTACTGTTAAAAGAAAATAACTCTGAAATTGTTTAATTGATGTTGGAAATGTCAGGAAAAAATGTTAAAACGTCATATCGTCACGTCATATTGTCAAATATAAAAAAAATTGTGAATATGCTTGATGGCTGTGTTTTGCTGCTGTTGGTGTCGGTGGATTTGTTCAGACCGAGGACAATCGACTTTGGCCTGGACGGATCTATTGACACTAACAAAGATGTTATATAATGAAATTGTGAATATGTTTGATTTTCGAGAAGGTTTGTTCAAACCTCACTTTGTGTTTGCTGTTAAAAACGTAATATTGGAATATAATATTGTGAATGTGCTTAATTGCTGTTGAGATTGTCATGATTGTTTTCTGTTTTTAGTGTCAATAAATTTGTTCAAACCAAAAAAAAAAAAAAAAAAAAAAAATCATATTGAAACATTGTGTTTGCTGTTAAAAACGTCATATTGGAATATAATATTGTGAATGTGCTTAATTGCTGTTGAGATTGTCATGATTGTTTTCTGTTATTAGTGTCAATAAATTTGTTCAAACCAAACCAAAAATATTGAAATATAATATTGTGATTGCTGTTGAGATTGTCAAGAGGGGTTGTTCAAACCTCGCACTGTTTGTTTTCTGTTATTAGTGTCAATAAAAAAAAAGGGAGTACATTTTTTGAGACACCCTGTATTAAGTGCCTTCTAGTGGTTAAAAAAAATCCCTTTATACAGTGAAAAAAACATTGATTTGAATACTAGGCTTATATACTGGACTGTCTCAGAAAATTAGAATATTGTGATAAAGTTCTTTATTTTCTGTAATGCAATTAAAAAAACAAAAATGTCATACATTCTGGATTCATTACACATCAACTGAACTATTTCAAGCCTTTTATTATTTGAATATTGCTGATTTTGGCTTACAGCTGAAAAAAACTCAAAAATCCTATCTCAAAATATTAGAATACTTCCTCAGACCAAGTAAAAAAAACAATTTTATAACAGCAAAACTAAATCAAACATTTGAAAATGTCCATTGATGCACTCAGTACTTGGTTGGGAATCCTTTTGCACGGATTACTGCATCAAGCCGGCGTGGCATGGAGGCAATCAGCCTGTGGCATTGCTGAGGTCTTATTGATGCCCAGGATGCTTCGATAGCGGCCTTCAGCTCATTTGCATTTGTAGGTCTGGTGTCTTTCATCTTCTTCTTAACTATACCCCACAAATTCTCGATGGGGTTCAGGTCAGGGGAATTAGCAGGCCAATCAAGGACAGTGATGCCATGGTCAGTGCACCAGTTACTGGTGGTTTTGGCACTGTGGGCAGGTGCCAGATCATGCTGGAAAATGAAATCCTCATCTCCATAGAGCTTTTCAGCAGATGGAAGCATGTAGTGCTCTAAAATCTCTTGGTACACAGTTGCATTTACTCTGGACTTGATGAAACACAGTGGACCAACACCAGCAGCTGACATGGCTCCCCAAACCATTGCTGACTGTGGGAACTTCACACTGGATTTCAAGCAACTTGGATTTTGCTCTTCTCCAGCCTTTCTCCAGACTCTGGCGCCTTGACTTCCAAATGAAATGCAAAACTTGCTTTCGTCTGAAAAGAGGACTTTGGACCACTCTGCAACTGTCCAGTGCTTCTTCTCCATAGCCCAAGTCAGACGCTTCTTCCGTTGTCTTGAGTTCAGAAGTGGCTTGACCATGGGAATACGGCTATTGTAGCCCATTTCCCGGACACGTCTGTGAACTGTGGCTTTTGATACCTGGACTCCAGCTTCAGCCCACTGTCTTTGAAGCTCCCCCAAATTCTGGAAGCGGCTCTTCTTCACAATTTTGTTAAGGCTGCGGTCATCTCTCTTGGTTGTGCAGCGTTTCCGGCCACATTTTTCCCTTCCAACAGACTTTTTGTGGATATGCTTTGAAACTGCACTCTGTGAACAGCCTGCTCTTTGAGAAATTTCTTTTTGTGTCTTACCCTCCTGATGGAGGGTATCAATGATGGTCCTCTGGACAGCAGTAAGATCAGCAGTCTTCCCCATACTTGTGATTTAGTTTACTGAACCAAGCTGAGTGTTTTTAAGTCTCAGGAAACCTCGCAAGGTGTTTCGAGTTAATTAGATGATTCAGGTGATTAGTTGAATAGCCTACTTGTATACTTTTTCATGATATTCTAATATTTTGAGATAGGATTTTTAAGTTTTCTTAAGCTGTAAGCCAAATTCAGCAATATTCAAATAATAAAAGGCTTGAAATAGTTCAGTTGATGTGTAATGAATCCAGAATGTATGACATTTTGTTTTTTTTAATTGCATTACAGAAAATAAAGAACTTTATCACAATATTCTAATTTTCTGAGACAGTCCAGTATGTATACTAATGTTAATTTACAGAAAAATCACGAGTCGAGAAATTTGTATTTCTCTTATACAGTGGAATTTTTACTTAAGTTAGCGCCATGTTTGTCCAGCAGAAGGATTGACAGGTCAAGCTAGAGCGCATTATGTCTGTCTCACGTATTTCCCACAGATTTTCAAAAGCAAATGTCATTGGATCAGTTTTTCAAAAAACGTGAGATAAAAAACACATCTGAGGACCAGTAAACAAAAGGTCCAATTAAAAGGTAAATTGACATTATTATTGTTTTTTTTAACATTTTGCATTTTTTGTGTTTATTATGTGGTAATCTAATTCTAACATGTATTTGTTTTAATGTGATGATGCTCTTTTATGATTAATATACACACACATTATATATATATATATATATATATATATATATATATATTATATATGGGCAGCACGGCGGCGCAGTGGTTAGCGCTTGTGCGGCACAGTTCATGTCATGGGAACCTGTCATGGGTTCAAATCCAGCTCCAGACTTCCTGTGCGGAGTTTGTATGTTCTCCCCGTGCTTGCGTGGGTTTCCTCCGGGCACTCCGGTTTCCTCCCACATTCCAAAAACATGCATTTCAGGTGAATTGGCCGGTCCAAATTGTCCCTAGGTGTGAATGAGCGAATTAGTTGTCTGTCCCTGTGTTTAACAGCCCTGCGATTGGCTGGCAACCAGTTCAGGGTGTCCCCTGCCCACTGCCCGGAGATGGCTGTGATGGGTTCCAGCCCCCCCGCGACCCTAATGAGGATAAGCGGTACGGCTAATGAGATGAGATGAGATATATACATATATATATACCTGTATATATATACTTTTATGGGGTTTGGAAAGGATTAGAGCATTTATTTTCAAAAGGCATTTCTACTAATGTTTCAGGTTACAAAGCTACACCCAGTACAAATTTATAAGTAGAGGTACCACTATATAAACAGGTTCTACTAAGGAAAACGGAATATTACAAACGTTTTGAAAAATTATGTTTTTTGGATAAACAGAGAAAAAGCAAAGAAACAATGCCACAGCTTATCTTTGGCCCTGCGCCCTCAACTGACTTGACACTTTTCACATGAGTATAGTTTATCAAAATATTTGTATGTTGTAAAGTATATTTTGACTGAAGTGTAGTCCCAAATTAAACATAAATGAATGTATCGCTGGATTACTCGTATATAACTAAAAATATTTGTAAATTAATCATTAACTCATCATAGTAATGGTATTTATTCAAGAAAGCCATGCTCAACTGTCATAAATTAAATAAAATACTGTAATCGTGCTAATCTACTAGTGATCCCAAGAGCCAAGAAGAAATCCGCAGGTTCGAGAACATTCTCTGTTCGGGCCCCGATGCTGTAGGATGCTCTGCCCTCAGAGATTCGATCTGCAACCTCAGGGGAACCGTTTAAATCGAGGCTTCAAACACACTTAGATTCTATAGCTTATGAATGACCTATACATGTCTGTTTTGCAACATCCACTGCAGCCTTGTCATCCTGGAAGGGGGATTACTTCATGTGTGGCCTCTTAGTTCATTTTCCTCATGCTGAGGTTTGAGTTTTTCCTTGCCTGCATGCCTGGTTCAGATCAGGGGATGGCGTAATGGTAGTCTGTACAGCCCTTTGAGACTTCTTGTGATTAAGGGCTGTACAAATAAACATGACAATTAACGTTGTAAAATAAATCAGTCTACAGTACAGTGTAGTGGGAAAAAGACAGTTGATTGTTCTGGGAAAGGAAGCATTTTGTACAGCCTGGTACTAAAAAGTAGCTGGAAAGTATTCATGTTTGGATTTCAAACTTTGTATTTCGTTCGAAATAAGCAATTCAAAGCAAAACATTCAGGCATCAAAAATCAAATGTTTATGTATCAATATAAATTGTTTTATGCAGCACCTCTAATGTGATAGTACAATATGAAATTTGCTAAACAAGTAAAAATTATTTACTCCAAAACAAAAAATATTAAATTAAAAAAACTCATATTTAGGGTCGTGTCCGGTCAGCGTACAGATGAAATTACACCTGAAAGAGGATGTGAAAACCCAACACATTTTATCAGCTGATTTCTTTGTTATGACCCCAATTCAAGAATTTTACATTTTTTTGTTAAAAATGTGGCTTTTACCTGAAGTCAAGTTTTGGGATGGTTAAAAAAAAATGTAATGCACCATTTACCGTATTTTTGTTTAAAGTATACCTCGAGAAATGACATGAATCCGTTCTGATCACATATAAAAGGGGAATAGGCATATAGCGTGGGAAATCGTTGATAATAAGCTAGTTCATTCCGAATCCCCAGTATCCATGGTAAGAATCTTAAAACAAGTGTACATAGCGTGTACTACTTACGTGATATATACATGTACAGTATACATGTAAAAGGAAAAATAAAATGTCCCCTCTTATTTAAAAAGAATGAACATCTTTTTTAAAGCTTTGGGTCTAAAAGCATGACAGGAAACATTCTACTAAGGCCATTTCATTTATTTCATCAAGGCAGAGGTGATAAAATTGAACCTGAAGTATTGATGGTAACATTATATACTTACACAATATTTGTATGTACACTCAATGTGGGTAAATGAAAAAATGTTAAAATATATACATAAAACTGTGTGGTGATCTCATACTGAAGTCTTGTCAATGGAAAGTATTCCATTTAGACGCTAAAAAGGTATTGTGATTATTCCATCCCCAATATCCAAGGCTACATTTCATAACCACCCGATAAAGCCATTTAAAATGTCCCTCCAAGCTTAATACATTCACCAAAGAGTATAAATAGTCCACAGTATATATCCGAACATTGTCAAAGTCAGCAAAGATGCGTCGGATTTGTCCTCAAGACAAGGACGGGAACTTGAGCTCGGCGATGTCTATGTCGGGGGAGCTGCCACCGCTACGGTCGCTGTATGTGTCCCTAAAATAAATCAGAAGGGGCACAGTTATCGATGTGCCCACCCACATTTATCAATTAAGGTGTAGTGTTACCGTGGCGACAAACGGCAGCCTTTGGCCAGGTAGCTCTGGAGTTTGCCGGCAGAAGCCAGAAGTAGTCCCAAGTACGGCGGGGAAGGTTTGATGGGACGGGACGTAAACTCCGGGTGATACTGTACGCCGATGAAGTAGCAGTGATCTGGAAAACACGTGGGTACAGTCTTTCTTTTCTGCATAGAATTACCAGTAGTAAAGCAGTAAGTGGAATTATTATTTTCATTAAGAACATCGTAGCGAAACATTCGCAACAAGATTAGGCATGGGACTCCGAGGCAAACAGGTAATAAAGACTTTGCAGAGAAACTCAAAATGAAGAACTGTCCGAATCAATAAGCAAAAATATTTAGAACTTGGTGCTAAGAGACAGGCTTAAGATGTCAAAACTAAGCAACCTAAGCGGCTAGAGATGGAAGAAGTGGAAGAAATGTTGGAATTCAGCGACTTTTTCTTACATAAGCAGCAGAAGCATGACACTTGAGGACAAAGTAAGGCAAGTTATAAAACAACATTGACCTAACCTGCAACCAAGAAGCTAACATGAATGGCTAGAGAAAGAAATGGTGCAAAAACACAAAATATGCCCCAATCATGGGACCTGGTAACGTTCACTAGCATGAGCATTTGTGGAAGGTAAGTGACCCTGAAGGACAAAGTAGGAGCAGCTAAATAAAATAAATTAGCAGTTATCAGCAAGCCACAGCTTGAATTCAAGAAGCCAACATGAGTGGCTAGAGAAGGAAACCGTAGAAAAAAGTTGAAATGAGGAAAAAATAAAAAGAAAAACTGAAGGACAAAAAGGCTTTATTTACATGGAGAAGCAACAGGTACAACAGCTGCTAGAGGTGAGCCATAGCACGCAGCCAAATGGTTAACATATGTGGCTAGAGAAGGAAACAGTGGGGTAAAAAGCATCAGATGCCTGAATCCCCACACTCGGCTATATATGCGTGCATGAGCAGTTATGGAGGACTGCAGCTAGGGAGCAAACATGAGTAGCTACGGACCAGCGAAAAAAAGTAAACTGAAGGACAAGCAACTTTGTTTACGCAAAGTAGCCAACAATGAGAATAGTGGCGAACCATAGCCTGCAGCCAAGTGGCAAACAAAGGTGGCTAGAGAAGGAAACAGAAAAAAAAACCCGGAAGATGATTGTAGGGACTCGGGCCCTGCAGTGTGAGGTAAATGTCCTTGGCTTGCTAAACGCGCCATTGGAACAAGCTCTCTTCATAAAATCCTCACTCAGGCTTACCATAGCTGCTTAACATCAGCCTCTTCAAGTTGTGACATAATGGCAAATTTCTAAACCTGATGATTATGAGATACTATTGTGTTTTTTTTTGCTTATTATTTTTAATTAAAAGTGTTTTGGATAAATTAATGAAGTGCTCTTACACCACTAGGAGTCGCTATGTAATATACACTGGGGCTAAAAAAAAATATTTATAAAAATGAACTGTAGCTCAAATTGATGTATTGGACCGATGAATTCAATTCACCTTCCAACTGAATGATCTCCATGCGTTCGCCTTCCACGTCCTGGCCCACAAACTGAAGTCCTTTTTCTTCAAAGTGGTGCTTGAGCTCAGGGTTCACCTGCAAAGAATCAAGACGCCATCACCTTCCCAAAAGAGTCGTCCACACATTTTCCAGTCTTAAAACCCGTTTTTGTTTTTACCTCATAGCGATGCCTGTGGCGCTCATCCACGTGATCCACATCTCCGTAGAGTTTCCCTGCGAAAGCGAGAAAATTAAAAAACAAGGGAAAGACGAAATGTCGGCGTGCCAGACTTACTCAGGACGCTTGTTTTGGATTTGAAGATGGTCCTCCTAAGGCCGAGCCTCATGGTGCCGCCCATCTGGCCCGGGTTGTGCTCCGGCATGTCTATCACCTGCAGAGAGAAGCAGAAAACTCTACGCTTTGTGCTGGCAAGTGACGGAAGAAGCCAACAGTCATTAACAACGCCCTAAACAAACACGGGCTCCTTTCTGCTCAGTACAACTATTTGGAGTCAGGGGCAGCACTAAGTTCAAACCCTAGAGACGCGTCCCATTTTATCATTTATGGATAAATATAATTTGCAGACATTTACATGTTATGTTTCTTGGCATTTGTTTTTAGATAGAAACACTCACAATTTGAGCACAAATGTATTTGGTCACTGTTTAAAGCAGTAATAAACATATTTAGTTTTGCAGTATTACTGTAATTTTATTTTCGTGATAAATTTGTAGTAGTTACTCTGCGGTAGTACTCTTTCAGTGCTTCCAAAGTAGGGTTTTTGTAGTATTTCTATGGAAGTTTTGAAGAAAATATTTAGTAATTTTGTAGTAGTAGTGGTTTTATTTTTGTGGTATATTAGCAGTATTTCTACAGTAGTATTTTTTAATCATTATTCCCATAATATTGTTTTAATGGTATTTATGTGGTATTTGTCGTTTTCTGTAGTATTTACATAGAAGTTCTGAAGCAGATTGGTAGTATTTCTGCCACATTTGTAGTTGTAATTTATGTAGTAGTTTTGAATCATAGTATTACTTAATTGGGATTTTTGTTGATATATATATATATATATATATATATATATATATATAATCTACATACACACACACGGATTTTTGTAGTATTTCTATAGAAGTTTTGAAGGATATCTTTAGACTTTTTTAGTATTATTGTGGTTTTATTTTTGTGGTAAATGAGTATTTCTACAGTAGTATTCTTTTTATTATTTCCATAATATTGTTTTAATGGTATTTATGTGGTATTTGTTGTTTTTCTATAGTATTTAAATAGTAGAAGTTTTGAAGCAGATTGGTAGAATTCCTACAGAAGTATTTTCTATTATTTCCATAATATTTTTAATAGTATTTCTGTCATATTTTTGTAGTATTTCCATAGAAGTTTTGAAGCAGATCGGTAGTATTTTTGTCATATATATATTTGTAGTTGTATCTTTTTTTGCATTTCTGTTATATTTATCTAGTAGTAGTTTTAAATCATAGTATTACTTTATTGGGATTTTTGTTGAATTCATATAAATATTTTTTGTAGTATTTCTATAGAACAATTTTTTTCACTAGAGCTCCAAAATGTTGCATGGCTCAGGACAAATACAGGCTGTTGAGATAATTTAGATAATAAAATATTATTTAGATTTTTTACGGCAGGAATAGCATAACTTGAATGTGTCTCCTCCTGACCTCTCCAAAATGAGCTCAAGGACCTGAACAGAATTCATCACTTGACGCCATGTTGCATCAATCAGCCGACACTACTTGCTAAAAATATTCTAAGAATTTATGTAACTCGATAGGATATATTTGGAATTCAACTTGGTCGTGTCTTCTCTACCCCTTTGTAATTTGTGGGAGGCACTGGAAGGCTAAGCTAAGATCAGGATGTGTGCTGGCTGTTAAGATTGCAAGGCCTTCTGAAATTTAATGAGTACTTTGTTCTCCCGCCCCCAATTATTGTCAAACTCCTGGATTTGTGTTGAAAGCAAATCAACTTGTCGATAGAGATTAATAGCTGCACGACCAAGTCTGCAAGCAATCGTCTTAACAGGAGCTGAAGTTTTACTTTCCTGTACTGGATATACAAAGTGAAGTGCACATATTAGCGTCGTGCTCCTTTAGCAAACACCCACTGCCATATATTTGCTTGACGTGCGCCGCTACGAGGTATTTCTATAGCTGTGATTGGCCAAACATTCCATGTAGTTTATCCTGTATGAGAATTTGTATATTCATATTTGATTTATAACAGATACTTGTGTAGAACTAAGATAATGCCACTTGATAAGAATGAGTGATCCATTTTTCTTAGCCAAGGCATGTGTGTCGTTCAGTATTGGAGCACTTGTATTAGGGTCTTAACGGTGACACAATGTATTATTTTGCTGTACTAGACAAACAAAAATTGTAGTTTCCACATTTTAAACAAGCGGACCTACCACGGGATATTTGGAATCTGGGTTGAACTCTGTAGAGTTTGCGTCTAAAGGGAAAGAAAACAAAGATGAGTTCTCAAGTATGGCGACAAAGTGCAGTGAAAGGAGCTCACCTTCCCATCCGAGAATGTTGCGGGCAAACTCGCACACTGCTAACTGCATGCCCAGACAAACGCCTGAGTACAAAAAAAACAAAACCGACCATATTTTTGATGACTTGGCACAATGCATATTTCATGCAACCTTCTCAAAACAATACTTAGCTTCCAAAAAGAATATCAAAACCAATATAAAGCAGCGCTTTTTAGCCAGGGTGCTGTGAGGCCTTGCCTTGTGTGCCACAGGAAATTGTCCAATTTTATCATGACAAAAAAGCATGACACTGTTCGGTATTACTTTCTTCGACAAACTAACATTCATCCATACCAGTATTTTGCACAAGATAACTTTTTTCTCATTTTAAATACCAAATTATCTGCTCATGGGGCAATACTGGGAAACATATTTAATGCAGGGTTCCTTTTTGTGGACACAATTAAGTTCTTATCAAGGACTTTCAACACCAATTTTCCAATTTCGGCAGAAACACTAAGAGAAAAAATTAGGTGTGAACAATGTATTTTGCAGAGCCACAAATACATCTGTGATCTACATATGCAATTTCAATCTTGCAGGTGATTTATTAAGACATATGATTTTTAGATCTTGAAGTAATCGCGAATATAATCGTTTTTGAGACAACTATTTCCCTATAGGTGTTGGGTAAACATGATGGTAATATGTAACTTTCATGTTCACTTGAAATAAGTTATTCCTATTACAATTTACCACTAGGAAACACAACCCTATTTTTTTTACATGGCCTATAATAAATGCACTACGAAATGCCATAACTGATACGTAGTCCATGAACTATTATACATGTAAGCATTTCATAAAGACCTGTTTAGGTCTAGAATGAAGCAAACAGTTAGCATAAAATCATAGTTAATCAAGTAATTTCTGAGATTTACCTTTCCTATGACTTAAGAGCCGATTTTCCCATTGTCAAGAGTTGGATCTCTTTATTGCATACTTTGCAGCATGCTGTGGGTGGATTTGTTCCGCGTTTTAGCCACTTTCAGGATTTAGGGTTTTTGAGCCATTGTGCATGAAAATGGCACCACCCTGACATCTTGCACTTCTTAGGCATGACCCATAGGGGGCAATGACGCTTCACATGACAACGCCAAGTAAGAACTAATGCCAGCAGCCGTTAATCATGAGGGAAGAAATTCAATGGCCAAGTGAACCCACCAGCGCAGGCATGTTGGCGTCGTCTTGAACAGATTTGTTTTTTGTTTTTGTTTTTAATTTAATGTGTGGTTGGACTGCTTATAAAACATGGCAATAATTTCAAGCATTTACAAGCACTTCACCTAAAATTCCAGCACTTTTCAAATCTTGAAAACGCAACATAAAAATTCGAGCATTCTCAAAGATTTCAAGCACCCGTACGAACCCTGTTAATAACTAATACACAGGAATGCTGATTATAATAATTTTTAATAATAGAAAATGGGTGCAAAGAACCAAAAAGAACTAGTCCCAATTTATTCCTTACCTAGGAATGGTTTATTCTGTTTCCTTGCCCAGTTGATGGCCAACATCTTGCCTTCGGTCCCTCTAGTGCCAAAACCGCCGGGTACCAACACGCCACTGTGGTGGAAATTTTAGTAAGTGAGAGACGTTGCTACAAGGACACATTAAAACTGAAAATAATAGCAATGCAGGTGCTCCCCGATGACGTTCCAAATATTCTTAAAGTGACAGTGTGTAACAGTTCCTCAAAAGTTGTGCATGTGCACTGAAAAAAAGATGAATTACGGATGCCTGAAGGATTCCATTTAATAAACCCGATGCAGTTGAAAAGAGCCCATTGCTGGAGTGGGTAACTTCAACAGCTAGCGAAAAAGGCTACAAAAAAGGCCAGGACAAGATTGCAAGACCATAGCAGAATGTGTCAAGCGTCAGGAACCATCATACCAGAACTTGGCAACATGAGTGGCTAGAGAAGGAAACAGTAACAGTAAAAAAGATACCCGAAAGCCTGAAATCGGGGACATTTGCTTGCTGTGGAAAGACAAATCAAGCTCAGTGTACATGAGGCAGCCACTAATAACATCGGCCAATGGCAAGCCACAGCCTGCAGCCAAGTGGTTAACACAAGTGATGTAAGAAGGAAACAATGTAACAGCAGTGTAAAGAGAGTGACGGACGGACAAAGCATAAGCAGCTTATGATAAGAACAGAGGCGAGCCATGGCCTACAGCCAAGCTACTAACATGAAAATCTAAAGAAAGAAACAGTGAGAAAAAGTGCCAGATGCCTGAATTACAGAAATCAGCGATGATTTTGACAGAGCTGCTGTGGTAGTCAAATGACACTAAAGAGCAAAGCACGCACAGCAAACAACAGCAGCTAGCAGCGAGCTACAGCGTACAGCGAAGTGGCTAACATAGGTGGCTGGAAAAGGAAACTCGGGGAAAAGGCACAAAATGCATAAATCCCTAAACCCAATGACATCCGCTGGTATGATCGGCTGCAGAAGGCGAGTGACGCTCAAGGAAAGGCAGCTAATCATAATATCAGCCAACGATCAGACATATGCTGCAGCCAAGTGGCTATTATGAGATGCTAGAGAAGGAAATTGGAGAAAATAAGCAGCTGATGCCTGGATGACGGGCTCAGCTGTCCGTTGAGTGCTCAAAGCACCTCTAGGGCAAGCTACCTTTAACAAATGGTCAATCAGCCATCAGTAAATGCAAGTTGGCAGACAAACATATCAGATTCTTAAACTTAGTAATAAATTACAAATGTACATACCGTAAAACTTGAACTATAAGCCGCGACCTTTCCCTTCAGCTTATGCAACGATGCAGCCAATTAATGCATTTTTTTAATCTAACGGCCGGCGGGGGCGCCAAGGCAGTAAAGGTATGAGTGAGACAGGTGGAATGGGTCGTGGAAGAAGCAGGTTAAAGTAACTTCATGCTTTGCGCATGAATAAACTAGCATGAACAGACCGTTATGGGAAACGGGAGCTTCAACTACCGCATAGGGAATAATTTTACGAGTGTTTATTTGCTAACAGAAATAATGTGGCGAAACGAACGGATTACATGAAGCTATGTCCAAAAAGGCAGAAATGTTTTAGGTGGGTGCCTAATTTACTGTCATGTGCGCCGTGTGTTTTGGTATAAATATTTTACACGGTTGGATTTTTTGGATTGTCCTTGATGTAATGAAGACATTTTTGCAGCCATTCAAAGAAATTGAAGACGGCCAGGAGACGTTATAGTAAGTTACCCTTGCCTTTCCTTTAAAAAAGTACTGGGTGCAGCTTACAATCAGGTGCGCCTTTTAGCCCATATTTTATGGTACCTAAAATCATGTTTATGAAATAGAAGACGTACAGCACTTGTGTTTTCATTTTAATCTATCGTGTTTTATTCCAATGAATGAATTATTCTAACACTATTAGGGGGTCATTATAAATACACACTGGGTCTTAAAGAAGGCATGTCAACATGACACTTGGAAAAACTTAACTTTTTGTTAATCCAAGCACTGTGTTTCTGCTGCCCTCTTGTGTCCGCTTCAAAGTACTCACTTGGAGCTGCAGAGTTTCTGCCAGGCTTCGTGATACTTGACGGGCTCCTCCTGCAAGGTGGCCTGCTCCAGGTCAGCAGAGTCGATGTACTGCAACGGACGTGGCGAATAAACAAACGCCTCCAAAGTGCTCGTTTGTTTTCCGTACCTTGACCTCCAGCTTGTGACTGATGGAAAGTGCAGAGTGCTCCAGGGCCTTGATGACGGACGTGTAGGAGTCCGAAAGTTTGGTGTACTTCCCCACCAAAGCGATGGAGACGTGCTCCAGCAGACGGTCTGACCTGAGATGGGAGAAAGATTATTGAAACTTTTTTTTTTTTTAAAAAGGTGGATTGCAATCAAATAAAAGGCTCATTTTTCAGCAAATAGGCTTTATAAAATCATCCGTCCAAACATTTTCTTTAGCTCATCTGGTCAGGTCGCAGGGCAGCAGCCTCAGCAGGGAAGCCCAGACCTCCCAGTCGCCAGCCACTTCATTCAGCTTGTGCTTACTTTTGAGGTGTCCTGTGCCTACATAGCTAGAGCTAATTTTTTTGTGGGCTTTAAAAAGTGACTCAAAATTGGTTGGCACTTCCCGTTTGAAGGAAACATTTGACATTAGACAATGTTATCACTTAAAAAATGCACACAATACCTGCTGATATGGCAAATGTCCAGCAGATGACACTAATTCACCATAAATAACCAAGGCACTGTCAACATTGTCAATTCAAAATGGGCATTGCTCTAATTATTTTTATTGTGGTAGTTTTCAGAGAAAATGTGTCTATTCCAATTTGCTGTTGAGTAATATTAAATAATAAAACTTTTTGTTTTTTTAAAGGATCCTGGCCACCCACCTATCTGCCATCTCCTTCCACTTAGAGAGCATCCTCCTGGGCCTGAGCTCCAGCGGGAGGTTGAGCCTGTGGCAGAAATAGCTGACCACGCCTTGCTCCTCCAGCAAAAGGGGCACTCTGTACACCGATGACACGTCGTGGACGCAAATCACCTGCAGGAAAAACCTTTTACATGAAACCAAAGTTTCTCGACATTTTACCGAATGCTTTCCTCACCTGCGTGGGCTCTACGTGGCAAAACATGGAGATTTTCTCCTTCACCGCCGTCTCCAAGGGCGTCGTGCAGCGACACATGACCTGAAAATGCCAAATGTCATCTAAATGAGTAATGAGAACTTTTTTTTAACAAAACTGCCAAATATTGAAAATAATTTCAGAATAGATACATTTCAGTTTTTGGAAAAAAATGTCCTTGTAGCACTTAGTGCTGCACGATTAACAGAAATCGAATCGATATCGTGATGTAGTGCGATAGTGTGACCGCAAAGGGATTCATAGTTCCCATTTGTTATTTGATTGACAGCGTGATTGGCCAACACAAATAGTCACATAACGTGGTTTTACAGCGCCGGCCAATCAGAATCTGATTTTTATAGGCACTGACCAATAAAGACGAGGCAAAGTTTGCAAGACGTGTGTTTGCGACTCTGCCAGCCAGTCTTGCAGCCCTTGCACAAATGGACACCAAAACGAACGGCACACCCCAGAGCTTTATTGGCTTGTTACATTGAAAATCAATTCACTAAATTGGACTCCAGAGAAAGTCAGAAAAGCACAAGGAAAAGCCTATCACCAGCGGGTGCTTCCTGGATTTTTATCGTGTCCGGGAATTAACCGAGGCTGCGTCAGAAGGGAAAGCTAACAGCTCGGCTAACAACTCTTAAGCCACCCTTGCCGAACATGGCTAGTCACAAACGCCAGATCCGTTACCCATGAAACGGACGACTTGAAGCGACTACTCGTGGAAAACCATTACATTTGTCACTCTTGTATTTTAATAATCAAGACCTTGTAGAAGTCGCGGTTACCCGAGGCTAGTGTGTAGCTAGCCAGCCTCTTTCAAAATCGTTTTCTTACACTGAAACAAACAGTCCTCCAATGTCATTGTACTTTTGTATAATGATATTAAAGACCATTGATTCAACTGCAATTCTGTTTTTTGTTTGTACATTTATAGTTGATATTTTGTTACAGACGTATACTCTCAGTCTCTAATACCGTCATTTCAAGTTGTTTGCATGTCACCAAGTTTGTTCTACCTGAAAAAAAAAACTAGCAGAGAAAATGCACTTTTCTTTTGGAATCGAAAATCGCAATTAGGTTTTTTTTTTCTTCACAAAATCATGTAGCCCTAGTAGCACTTAGGAGTGCCATTTGTAGGTGGGAAATGCTTATTAAGACCATGTTATCACTTATAAAGGAGGGAAAGAGGAAAACACAAGGGGAAAATGGGAAAGGAAAAAAAGGAGGAACAAGAAAAAAATGGGAAAGGGAGAAAAAAAGGGGAAAAAATACAAAAAGAAAAAAAAGGAAATAGAAATAAAGTGGTGTAAAAGGAAAAACTACACAAGGGGAAAAAACAACAAAAAGGAAAAAAGGGGTAAAAGTAGAAATACAAATAAGAGAAAAAAGGGGAAGAAAACAATATATGGGGATAAAGTAAAAGAAAATAAATAAAAACAAATAAAAGGGGGAATATATCAGAAAGAGAGGGAGATATTGGAAAATATAAAAGCTGAATAAACAGCAAAACAAGATTGCAATCACGGATAACTGTACAAATTCAGTATGAAAACAACCGTTTTACATTCGTAACATTTAAAAAATGAGCACTGCTTGATTTTATTCCTTAATTCAAAATTTCTGTAGTATTCACATACCGTACTATAAACTGGTGTGGTCAACCAGGGCTAATTTTTTGAATTTGCTAGTTCGACTCACCAAGTCGGGCGACAAGCCGAGCCCTCGGAGTTCTCGAACGCTGTTTTGTGTGGGTTTGGTTTTCTGCTCTCCAGTTGTGTTGGGCTGTAGGAAGGTAAAAAAAAAAAAATAAAATACAGTAATCCCTCGGTTATCGCGGTTAATGGGGACCAAAACCACCCACGAAAAGTGAAAATCCGCGAAGTAGCCCCTTCAAAAATGCTTAAAATAAATAAATAAAATAAAATAATTCTTTTATTTTATTTTTTTTAGGCCCGCGAAGCTCTGAACCCGCAAACGTAGAATCGCAAAGTAGCGACGCCCGTTCAAAAATGCTATAATAATAATAACAATAAAAAAAAGTTTATTTGAGCGCATCCAAGTAGTTCATGTACTTGCACGTGCAACAAAAGGAGCGAGAACAATGATTTCTGCCAGAAGATGGCTTCAGCAAGTACAATATTTTTGAAGTTTCATACTTTTTTTTTTTTTTAGAAAAGAGAAATTAAACTGATATTCAAACCCAGATGAAAATATTTGGCAAGCTCATGTTGGGAGGATTTTACCAAAGTATTGTTTATGAACAATCTTAGGAAAATTATTTCAAGATTCAACTTCATGTTTTTTTAAAAATCTTCCATTCATTTATTACTAGATTTTTTTCTATTTAAAACAGGGGAGAAACCATTTAATAAATAGTACAGCGATTTCACTATTTACTTGTAAGCTGTCATGAAAATAATAGTCATTAAATACATTAAAATTAATAAATAAATCAAAAGCATATGGCAAGCGCTTGTTGGATGGCTCTTTTCAAAAGCTTTGAAGTCTCATCGAGGGGTCTCACCTGAGGCACCAGACTGACGTGGATGTTGCAGAAGTTCTCTCTCTTGACCTTGAACTGAAACTGTCGAAAGGCCTCGATGAAGGGCATGCTCTCTATGTCTCCGACTGTGCCCCCCAGCTGCGGATGCCCAGAACAGACGCATTCATTTTAACTTGACAAGTGCGCTTTAAATGTCGGAGAAACGTACCTCAATGACACAAACTTGAGGCTCGACGCCATCCCCGTCCACAGGAACCTTGGCCTGGCTCATGACCCACTCCTGGATGGCGTCCGTGATGTGAGGAACCACTGGGGAGAGATTAAACACAATTACCGTAAATTCTGGACTACAGAGTGCACCTGATTAAAAAGCTGCATGCGAAAATTCAAGGTAAAAACTCAACTTTTGTTTTTGTACAAGTCGCACCAAAATTTTTAGCTGCAGGCTTAAACAGCCATAAAAATATACCTATTTCATGTCTTTTTCATACATATCCCTTTATTTTTTTTTAAATGTAGAGTCACATGATCTTAAAGTCTCCCCTCTCTTCCGCACATGAAAACGATGTAGTAGACAGAGTATTGCTACTACGACATAAAAATCAAACGAGGCTTCTGAATTTTAGTCAGCAAATAAATTTCAGTTTTATTTTGAGATTTTTTACACTCGACTCAAACATATATATATATATATATATATATATATAGATCATTTCTTCCTCATGCCCTGAGGCTCTTTAACTCCACTCAGGGGAGTAAAAGCCCACATTAAACCACACCCCCACATTGCACATTACCCTAATTTTATTTCAGTGTGTATTTTATGTAGCACTATTTAAATACTCTATATCAACACGTTACATTGGGTATTTATGTATTATATTCCTTTTACTTTATTATGGTTTTATTCTCAACACAAGGGTGCTGCTGGAAGTGTGAATTTCCCTACGGGGATGAATAGAGTATCTATCTATCTATCATATGGACTAATGCCAATTTAATTAAGAATGACTGCTGTGCTGATTGAGATATAAAGCTGTGTACACAATCCGCAAACCAATATCCCAATCGTTTTAAACCGTGTTACTTTTTTGTACTAGACATTTCCCCGCTGATTCTACCAAGATTGCAACTTACTCCAGTGGAAATCTTGTTTATCCATTTGCATCACTAATATGACGAGGCATTCGGCGACCCAACGGAGTCATAGTTACTCCGTTTGTGAGCCCGCGCTTCGTTGAATTTCTTCTTTTTGACATTCGCAGCACAGAGCGGAAACTACATCTTCGTCATAAGTCATCACTCGTTACGGGCTTTTGATTTCTTTTCATTTAACAGTCGAATTCCCTGGTCCGCACCCGCTCCTTCGGTATTTTGGAGCTTACTGCTGTCGCTCAGTATTAAGCCACAATGTGTCCAAAATACTGAAGTAGTACGTGATTTTGAACCTAAAAGTTATGCCACTATAATAAGTAGCCGATCGTTTTTTGATTTCGCGTGTGAATCTTGAAGCGTTAAAGTCATTTCCGCGAAATTTCATGGGTGATCACAAGGGGGAGGATGTAAAGATAAGACTAATTGAGAATGTGAAAAATATTAAGGGATACGTCATTCATGACAGCACTATTGCTTTCCTGCATTTTTACGCACCGATATGACGTCCCAAAAATCAATTTCAGGGGAATGTAAATTTTAAAAGATAAAATCGTGATATATAAATGAATCGATTTGTTGTCCTAACCCTTAAGTATAATGTGCAGAAATGGCTCTTAGTAATAACTTTTCTGTTCACACCTTGCACGGTTTTTCCCAGGTAGTCTCCTCTCCTTTCCTTGTTGATGACTGACTGGTAGATCTTCCCCGTAGTCAGGTTGTTGTCCCTCGTCAGTCGGATGTCCAGGAATCGCTCGTAGTTACCCAAGTCCAGATCCACCTCACCTCCATCGTCCAGTACAAACACTTCGCCTAATCATGAATTCAAAATCCATTAATACTCTTCTTGTCAAACGGCACAAATTCTGCAAAGAAGAGCAAATATTGCCCGCCGAACCCACCATGCTCGTAGGGTGAAAAGGTGCCGGCGTCTATGTTGATGTACGGGTCGATTTTGATGGCGGTGACGTGGAGGCCGCACGATTTGAGGAGCGTGCCCACGCTGCTGGCGATGATGCCTTTGCCGATGCCGGAAATCACGCCGCCGGTGACTAGAATGTACTTCATGCTAGTATACAAGGGGACCTGGAAGGAAAGAGCGGATACCGTTGAATGTCGAGGCAGCCTTGCACCATAAAAAAAATTGCAGAAAAATAAGCTATATAAAACAAGATATATATTTTTTTAATCTTAAGTAAACACTTGGGATATGGTGTCACAGCCTTACAGCATTTTTACTTTGCAGTGCAGAATAAGATTTTGACCCCTCTTTAATGCATTTTCTTCAAAAGATGACATCAATTACCAATTATTAAAGGAGTAATATGTGAGAGGTGAGCATGCTCACACTTTACTGGAGTTTCACACATTCCTGTCTTGCCATTGCAAGCCGCTCTTTCTGGTTCCGCCATTTACATGAAATACATTCCTAAAATTCAGAACTGTTGAAGAAAAAGTAGGATATAAAAGTCATTGCACCATTCTTACTGCACCATTTTCTGAAGCACTTCAGGACAGTCTACAAGGAAATGTAGTCTATCATAATACAAATTCTTAAAAGCTTATTTTCATTCCCGTTTGAGCATTTTATTATTGGATTTCCTGGTGTGCCACGTTTAGTATTTTGTAAACGTTGTCTACTACCTTGTAAATAAAGACATTAAGAACTATTCTAGTTAACCGATTGTAAGCTCACTATAGTCAAGTGCAAATACATTTTTGATTGCTTTTAACGAATATGCACATTTTGGCAAACCTGCACAAATCACTTTGTACTTTGTGCACGTGATAAAAGCTCCCTGCGCTATACTGAACACCTCAAGGGAAATGGCGGGAATTTGACCTAGCATAGAGGTGGTTTGACACTTCAGCAACACTAGAACCGCTATCAAATCAACTACTGTTATTATATTATTATCAAAGTGCTATGCGTTTGCATAAAAAGCTGAAAGGTTCTAATAGCAATTCCACCGCGATTTCTATTAGCTTTTTGCTAGTGACGAGCTCTCATTGTCAACTTTTGAGGCACCCGCGTGTCAAAATCAGACTAAATAAAAGATCGGCAAGCTTACCAAGCGACTTTGCATCAATAAACGGTGAAATCAAAAGATAAATTTTATTTTTCTATCCTTCTTAGCCGATTTCAATGTATCCAATTTGATTTGTTTTGCAGGCTGATGCGCCAGCACGTGCAGGTCAGGCTGACTCGCAAACCGTCTCTTCTTCCACTACATTTTACGCAGAATTTAACAAGTTACGAAAAGCTGCGCCCTCCTCAGGTTGGCGTTAGACTGCAGGTTGAGCAGTTGTGACGATATACAGGATATACTGTATATATTTTGTTTTTAAATTGGTTTATTATTATATTTCGAAGAATATTAAGACACAATGAAAGATTAATAACTATATTATTTGTTATCTTGGCTTTAAAAATATATATTGGCATATTATATTTTTGTTTCATGCAGGATCTGTCTATCTATCTATCTCTCTATCTATTTTGGTCATATCCCTCGAGAGGGGTGACCGACTACAAAACAAACACATACACAAAAACAAAGAACAGAAAAAATAACAAAAAAATGACCAACGCCTACCCAAGTGCCAAAACAAGTTAAGCACCTCGGCACCCAAGTTGGCCATGCTTTCGTCCCTCTAGATCAGACCTGGGCACTCCGGTCCTGGAGGGCCATACGTCCTGCCAGATTTTGAAGTTTGCTCTTCTTTAACTCAGGTGATACAAATTATAACCTCGTTAGCAAGCTAGCAAGTGCTCGTTAACGATACTGGTGATTGGAATCACCTGTATTGGATCAGAGAAACCTCAAAAATCATGCAGAACATACGGCCCAGGAGTGCCCAGGTCTGCTCTAGATGAAACTGGACACAAGAAAGCGGCCATGTTACCCGGGTCAGGGTGACACAACACACCCTTCTGTTCAACAGCAGGGCCCGACAGCTTTCACTGGTTTACCCCTGCTGTATCATACAGGTGCACTGCCCATCCCTTAGAACACGTCTAAATATCCCACTATCCTCTTACAACACCTCTCCACTCATTCCTATCACCAACAAGGGCTCTAGCTTCCACAACATTTGGACCTCTTTCCACTCATAACACTATCCATCCAGGTCAATCACGGCCTTCCTCTTGGTCTCCTTCCATTCACTTCTGCTCCGTAGATCCTCTTCAACATTCACTCTTCATCCATCCTCTCCATGTGTCCAAACCAACCGAGCACTCTCTTATCCACACGATTGCTCAGTTCCACTATTACTCAAGATAAAACCAAAGGAAAAATATAGACACACAAATGATGCAACGTAGTTTGATTCTAAACCAACTCCGATTTAACTTCATGGCAAGAAATTTAAATGAGATTAAAACAAAGGACATTTGTGACAAGCGCAGCCCTTGAGACTTCTTGTGATTAAGGGCTATACTGTACAAATAAACGTGACTTGACTTGACTTGATTCAACGACGTCGTGTAGCTGAGCAGTCATGACGACAGTTTTATTTATTTTTTTCCAGCCTGATTGTTATTTTACCAAAAAATAATTATTTTACCATTACGTATGGTTTTAGAAAGTCCATCGCCCCGTTATTTAAGCTTTGTTTTGAAAAGTACATTAAGTATGTACCGTATTTTCCGCACTATAAGGCGCACCTAAAAGCCTTTATTTTTTTCAAAAGCTGACCATGCGCCTTATAATACAGTGCGCCTTATTTATGGATCAACATTAAGTCACAAAGTCTTGCAACTAACTTGCAGCCGCCGACTAGATTTCCCCCCGAACGCCAAGTAGTCCGCGGTGTATGCTGGGATTTATTTACCGGCGTTTCATTGGCTAACCAATGTTTCAATCATCATTTGAATCGATCACTATTGGCTAAAGTTATTCGGAGGTCAAGGGACGGATCCTTTTTATCATTTACAGGCTGACATTGGCTTGAACGGCAAAACAAAGCCTGCAATTGGCCAAAAAAGATGTGTCAATCATCAGTTGAATCGATCACTATTGGCTAAAGTTATTCGGAGGTCAAGGGGCGGATCCTTTTTATCATTTATAGGCTGGCATTGGCTTAAACGGCAAAACAAAGCCTGCAATTGGCCGAAAAAGATGAATGTGTATAGCACGTGGTTGACGGCATACAGAAAGCATTTTTTACTATACTGTATTTGTAAATATTTTATTCTCCTGGATTTACTACACTCACGGATATAAGAGGACATTGGCTGCACATTATTATGAACACAACGACTTTGGTGAGCTACTCCGGCTATATATTATCCCTGTATCTGGTTTCAGACTGAACTCGATGTTTCTGTGATAAGCGGTGCAGATAATGGATGGAATGGAGTGTCTATTTTTAAATTAAACTCAATTCCAAGTGTTTATTGTCATATGCACAGTAAAGTTGCGAGCGAAAATAGAAACTAAGGAATGGTTGGCATTTCTTGAATCCCAAGACTTTAACCTTCTGAATGATGGAACTATGCATTTGAGTGACATCGTACGGACACCGCATCCGCACATGTTCTCGACACGTATTTGCGTCGTTGCAAGCTTTCGGAATGTTAAGGGGGTAATAAGTTGGACTGAACTATCTGACTGTTTTGTCGACGTTCCCATTGAAGCGCCTTATAATCCGGTGCGCCTTATGTATGTCAAAAATAGGACCGAAAACAATTTTTTCGGGGTGCGCCCAATAACCCGGTGCGCCTTATAGTGCGGAAAATACGGTACTGTATTTGTCTTACGCTGTAAGTAATCTTAAAAAAGCCAGGGGGCGACAAACTGAAGGGAAGAGAAATAAACTCCATAAACATTCATGAATACAATTTCATGTGTTTTGTGTGTGCACGTGTTGCTCGGCTGACTGTCAATGTTTACACTTTGTTTTGCCTGGTAATTTCAGTCCTGGTATTGGTGGGACCATTTGTGCAACGTTTATTTAACAAATAATATGGTGAAATTAATAAATTGAAACACATTTTGCTCGAAGGTAGATCATTGATAAAACGAAACTGTATTTTGTTTGAAACATAAATACTGTACTGAAAAAAATGAGTGTCATTTTCCGGTTTAAATCGCACCCAAGTCATATTTGACTAATCAGAAGTCGGCATTTAGCCCAAGAAAAAAAGGTCTCCCGGGATGGAGGACTTTATTCTTTTCTTCCCAATTTTATAGTTTTATTAAAGTAATTTTTTTGTCATGGAAAAAAATCCGAAAATATAATTTGGGGGAAAATACTTTTCATCAAAACATATTTTCATAAAACCAATTGTGTAATTCAACCAAAACATAAAAACCAGAGGCGTGTTAAGGAGAGTAATCAGACATGTAGTCGCTTGTTAATCGCTTGCCGCGCACTGCTGAACGTTTTGTAATCGCTCACTGTGATTGCCTTACTGATCCAAAATGGCCGACGACAGTACAATGGATTTCGTTCTACAGCTTGCTTTGAGCGAGTTGGCTTATATGAGCGACAGTTCGCATATTGACACAGTTAAGGTTATCCTAAACGCAGTGGAAGGGTCATACCTGTCTTGCATTGTTCACAAACATTACCAGGCAATGTAAGACGATATATTACATCGCCAACAGCACTCGTCAGGGTGAGATCCTCCATCTTCTGCACTGTCGACGCCATTTTGGAAATCAAAGTAAGCGGTCTTTCTCCCGTGATTACTCGGGCACGCGAGCGCTCAATAATCATTGGCCGTTCAGAAGCTAGCGATAGCTAGCGATAGCAATCGCTCACTCTCCTGAACACGCCTCTGTTACTCTCGAAGTCATCCTCCGGTTTATACCGCCCCCTTTTCAGATTTGACCAATCAGCAGTGGGTATATAGCCTCCATATAAATGTTTTTCTTCCGGGGTGGAGGGTTCAAAGCCACTTTTCTATTTGATAGGTTTATTAAAATAGTCATAGAATAGAATTGACAGAAACATAAATCTGGAAGTTTTTTTTCCCTTTTTAATTCAAACACCTTTGTATGAAGCAAATCATGTACATTTATCAAAATACAAATATCATTAGGGTAGCACGGCACAGTGGCGAGGTCGTGAGATCGAACCTCCTGTGTGGAGTTTGCATGTTCTCCCTGTGTTTGCGTGGGTTTCCTCCGGGCACTCCGGTTTCCTCCCACATTCCAAAAACATGCATGTCAGGTTAATTGGCCGGTCAAAATTGTCCCTAGGTGTGAATGAGCGAGCGAATTGTCTGTCCCTGTGTGCCCTGCGACTGGCTGGCTACCAGTTCAGGGTGTCCCCTGTGTAGCGACCCTCGTTCATGCACGACACAAGGTTTCACAATCTCTGGTTTATTGCCTGCATTCAGTAAATAAAACAATACAAAAGTCAGGGGTCTCTGTTCTCGACTGCAATTATCTTCAACGCTTACAAAAATCACTTAAGCTACGGCAAGCGCTGAAGCCCATAAAGTGCCAAACGAAAAAAACAGTCGCAGACGCCCATGACTTAACAACTGAATGAGGTACCGGAATATTAACAGTAATACAACAAAAACACAGATTTTGTGAGAATTCAAAAAAACATTCAAAACAATCAAATTTCAACTCTGTTACACCTGCCCACTGCCCGGAGATAGCTGGGATAGTCTCCAGCACCCCCGCGACCCTACTGAGGATAAGCGATGCAGATAATGGATGGACGAACATCATTAGTTTCTTATTCACTTCCTGACTCTGTAAGATTTAACCAATCAGCTGTGGGTGTCTTTAGAGAAAAGTTTGCAGGGGCGGGGGTTTTGAAGCATTTTCTATATTTAAGTAACCAAATAGTCGCACACCGCCACATTTGGGAAATTTGATTTTTATTTTATCATCTTCTAATAAAACCAAACATGTAACTTGACCCCAAAACAAACAAAGTTATTTACCTTTTCTCTTTCGGGCTCTGTCACCAATTAGTGATGGGTGTTTATCCTTTAAAAACAACTTAAATACTTTATTATATATCTTTATGAAATATTGAGTCAACGAAGTGTGTCAAGGTCAGGTTGGATTATTTTTGTTGTCATATTAAAAAATAAAGCACCAAAAAACACCGAATTTTCCATGGTCTTTGTAGTTACTGTGGTATTAATATCTACCGCTAGATGACAGTAAGCATCCACAGCTGATGTTGACCGACTTTCCAACCTGAGCCAACAGGAACATTCGCAAGGTCATTCCCACATAATAGAAGGGGAAATGATGCATCACTCAGGCTGACACAAGGATTTGTTTTATTATAACAATAAATTTTCATTTCTGATGCTTCAAAACATCATCCATGATGTCAGCCAGTCTGAGACATTGAGGCCCAATTGAATGCACAGACTGCCCCAGTTTTCTATCCTGCAGCAGTCTCCATTTAATGAAAGGCCTCATCCTCGTTTCCCCCTTCAATTACTGATGACAAGCATTAACCTCCTACGTGAAGAGCTTCTCTGGCTGCAGCCCACCAAAAAAAAAAAAAAACTAACAACAACAAAAAAACGCCTCTTCGGAATGTGCAGATCTAGCCGAGATGATAACGCACTGCTTTGTCATGCCATGTTTTGCAATATGTTTTTTCTTTCGTCACGTGGCGAAGACTCAGTCAGCTGCGAGGGCTCGTGCTGGGGTGTTAATTATTGTCCATGCATGTTTGCCATGTGACGTGTCTGGGCTTCTGGCAAGGGGGAACAACACTGTGTACCTGGTGACCCATTTGGTCATATTATATAAATTTTTTGTTGAATTAGTTCAATCGCATCCTTTCTAGAAAAAAAATCCCTGCTCTTCAACATGCTATGCCTTTAAGACACACTGGTACACTGTAAGACCTTGTCTGGTGTGCCATGAGACATTTTGATCTAATTTGTAACAATAAATTGATAGTTGCAGTATTTCTAATGTTAATCCATACCAGTAGGTGGCTGCAGTTTGTTATTCTTATAGTATTTTGCAAGTGATGTGTCTGAGCTTTCTGCAGGAGAGAACAATACTGTGTACCAGTTGACCCATTTTGGCGGATATAAAAGCATTTCTTTGTTGAAAGAATTCAATAGTTTCCCTCCTCTTAAACATGCTGCGCCTTAAAGCCCCAATGTGTAATATTTAACGACTAGATGGCACTGTGTTGTCTAAGACGAGTGATACACGGCAGAGCGTGGCGGCGGGATGCCAGAAGGACATGTCCTGGATCTAAGAAGGTGACTTTTGATTTTTTTTTAATGAAAAATTAACATTGGTTCATGTATTTTTGCCTGTTATTAAAATTGTTGTTTGTTTTTTATTTTTTTACTGGATGAAAGTATTGTTGTACCACTAGGAGGAACTAAATATCATGCCATGAGGCTCTTTAACTCCACCCGGCAGAGTAAAGGCCCACATTAAACCACACCACCTACATTGGATATTACCGAATCTTACTGCAATATGTATTCTGTGTAGCACTATTTAGTTACTCTATATAACACGCTACAGTGGGCATTTGCACGTCACACTGGGTATTTGTATATTGTATTCTTTTGGCTTTATTATTGTACTGTTCTCAGCTCAGGGATGCTGCTGGAAATGTGAATTTCCCTCCGGGGATGAATAAAGTATCTATCTATCTATCTATCTATCTATCTATCTATCTATCTATCTATCTATCTATCTATCTATCTATCTATCTATCTATCTATCTATCTATCTATCTATCTATCTATCTATCTATCTATCTATCTATCTATCTATCTATCTATCTATCTATCTATCTATCTATCTATCTATCTATCTATCTATCTATCTATCTATCTATCTATCTAAAGGCAAACTTTTATGACATAAGCCCTTATCAAAGAAAAGTGATATTTTTTTGCAAAAAAAGTGTCAAGTACCTGTGCTGCCTTTGAGTGATTAGCAGAATACTTGAACACTTCTTTCATACCAGTAGGTGGCTCGAGGTGGCTCGACACGGAAGTGCCACTTCCGTGTCAAGCGAGGGTAGTAGTAGGCAGCAGGAAAACTGGTCGATGGCCGGGACAGAGGAGCAAGGGCAGTAACGAGTCCAGAAAAGAGGTCGGCAACAGGTATCAGGGAGGAAACAGGGCAAAACAGGTCGATGACCGGGACAGAGGAGCAAGGCAGAAACGGGTCCAGAAACAGGTCGGCAACAGGTATCAGGCAGGAGAAAAGTGGGCAGGAGAATGTGGGATAGTGCAGAGCTTGCTTAGCTGAAAGCATAAGTTCGCAGATGGTCTGACAGCTTTTTCTTGGAAAACGGGGGTTTAAAAAAGGTCAGGGAACCAATTAGCGATCAGGGCTATTGGCGCCAACGGGGCAGCCGCAGGTGCCCCGAATCAGTAATCATGACATGATTGTTAGTTGCAGCAACTGTAATGTTCACCTATAACAGTAGGTGGCTGCAGTTCGATATTCTTATAGTATATTATAATGTTAATGAATTAAAAATGTTTTTAACCAATATGAGATGGAAAATAATAGACAATGAATGCTTTTCTTATTATATGACAAAAAACATAAATAAACCAAACTTAATATAAGCAATATAAGCAGTCATGATTGAAGTGGATGGGCAGGTGGATTGTATACCCTTTTTTAATACATGAAGGTTATTAGTCCCCCACCACTAGGAGGGACTTAATAATACACACTGCCCTTGTAAGTAAAGATTGTCTTATTTTACTAGAAAAATGAATTAGCCAAAACTGGAATTACTACACTTAAAGTGAGCATTTTTTTTCCTGCTAATGGGCTAAAATGTATTTTTGCAGTGCAGGTAGGACACAGAAGAAACCTTTAAAAGAAAAAAAAATCTGACGACTGCTGGCCAAGCCTTCCTAAAAAGTGTGCCTGTGTATGTGTGTGTGTGTGTGTGTGTGTGAGGGGTGTGTGTGGGGGGGGCATGGGCATGACCTAATTTCCGCAGCGATTTCACATTGAAGCTCATATAAAATGGATTGACTATGACACTATTAAAAACGGACAGCGGGCCGCGGTAACGGCCCTCCGCAACCTTTATGGAGATATTAAAATGGAGCCAATCAAAAGTCAAATCGCCATCGTCTTGAAGCGGTCGGATGCAGAGTAGCTAACCGTAAGAAACGGATGTTTCCTAATCATACATGGACTGATTTATCACTTGTCTCTCCTACTTTGGTACACACTTTGGGATTATTAGTCCAAATGTGTTTGTTCCCCCCTTCTTCCTGTCATGCCAGTATTTGGAACGTTATTTTAAAAAGTAATTAGTCATAATTACTAGCTACTTCTTCCAGAAAGTAAATGAATTACAGTATACGATAGAGTAAAATAATTACTCTATAGTAAAAGTAACGAGTTACCGGGCAAAGTAACTTAAGTAAAAAAAAAGTATGTCAAAGAATTTGGAATATTTGTGAGCAGTAGTATCAGTTGAATGGAGAAGAAGAGGTAGGTAGTTGTGTTATAGAACCTTGTAATATTTATTTCATATAACTAGGAACAGATTTATCTGACACTCGAGGTGCAAAACAGTAAAGTATTTCATAAAATAACAATCAGCATGTACATAGAGAAAAACTAAAAAGTACATAAACACGCACATAAATGTACGTAAACACGCATGAAAACCTACATGAACACGCATGAAAATGTAAGTAAAAATGCACAAAAACGTTTGAAAATACACACGAAAACGTACGTAAACAAGTACCTAAACTCAAGAACTGGCTTAGAATGGAATTCAATAGAAACTAAATCCGATTTTAGAAAACGATTTGCAAAAAAAGGAATTGGTAGCAGACAGTGTAAAGGAATCGAACAAGGAAATTTCCTACGATCTTCGGAATTCAAACACATTAAAGCTACTTTGACACAAACCTGATTACACGTCCCTGCTTCATTTGCATACACCTACTAAATCTAAATGAACAAAACATCAAAAGAGAAGATGCAGGACATGCCGGAACACAAACAAACTCACACTGAACAAAACATGAAGGGGTGTCAACACAATAAACATTCCCACACAGGGACAAAACAAGAACAAGAGTACAATGACGACGACACACAAAATAAAGTAGCCTTAATAGAACAAAACATGAAAGGGGATCACATATTTCAACTAGACCTAAATGAACAAAACATGCAAAAAGATGACACAAGAAACATCCTCACATGTGGACAGGACAATAACTCAAGTGCCGTGATGACAAGACCATAGAATATAATGCTGTAAACGAACAAGAAAGACATGCAGGATATCTCGGAACACTAACCCTACTTGAAACGAAACATAAAAAGAAGGACCGCATAGACTATGTTGGGACACTAACTAACTCTAACTGAACAAAAAGAGACAATGTGGAATAGGTTGAAATTATAACCAGTACTAACTGAAC